>NW_028147785.1:0-50842 GCF_008360975.1 Lichenostomus cassidix
CCAATTTTTTCCCAATTTTTCCCAATTTTTCCCAATTTTTTCCCAATTTTTCCCCATTTTTCCCCATTTTTTAGCAAATTTTTCCCAATTTTTCCCAATTTTTTCCCAATTTTTTCCCAATTTTTCCCAATTTTTCCCCATTTTTCCCCATTTTTTCCCATTTTTTAGCAAATTTTTCCCAATTTTTGTCAATTTTTCCCAATTTTTTCCCAATTTTTCCCCAATTTTTTCCCAATTTTTTCCCAATTTTTTCCCAATTTTTCCCCATTTTCCCCCATTTTTTAGGAAATTTTTCCCAATTTTTCCCCATTTTTCCCCATTTTTTAGCAAATTTTTCCCAATTTTTCCCAATTTTTTCCCATTTTTTCCCAATTTTTCCCAAATTTTTCCCAATTTTTTCCCAATTTTTCCCCATTTTCCCCCATTTTTTCCCAATTTTTTCCCATTTTTTCCCAATTTTTTTCCCAATTTTTCCCAATTTTTTCCCCATTTTTCCCAATTTTTTCCCAATTTTTCCCAATTTTTTCCCAATTTTTCCCAATTTTTTCCCCATTTTTCCCAAATTTTTCCCAATTTTTTCCCAATTTTTCCCAATTTTTCCCCATTTTTTAGCAATTTTTTCCCAATTTTTTCCCAATTTTTCCCAATTTTTTCCCAATTTTTTCCCAATTTTTCCCAATTTTTCCCCATTTGTCCCCATTTTTTACCAAATTTTTCCCAATTTTTCCCAATTTTTCCCAATTTTTCCCAATTTTTTAACCCAATTTCCCATTTTTCCCCATTTTCCCCCATTTTTTAGCAATTTTTTCCCAATTTTTTCCCAATTTTTCCCCATTTTTTCCCAACATTTTTCCCCAATTTTTTTCCCATTTTTTCCAATTTTTCCCCATTTTTCCCCATTTTTCCCAATTTTTTCCCAATTTTTCCCAATTTTTTTCCCAATTTTCCCCCATTTTTTCCCCATTTTTTCCCAATTTTTCCCAATTTTTCCCCATTTTTTCCCCAATTTTTCCATATTTTTCCCAATTTTTTCCCATTTTTCCCATTTTTTCCCAATTTTTCACCATTTTTTTCCCATTTTTTCCCAATTTTTTCCCATTTTTTCCCCAATTTTTCCCCAATTTTTTTCCACATTTTTTACCATTTTTTCCCAATTTTTTCCCATTTTTTCCCATTTTTTTCCCAATTTTTTCCCTTTTTTTCCCATTTTTTCCCATTTTTTCCCCTTTTTCTCCCATTTTTTAGCATTTTTCCTTTTTTCCCCATTTTCCCCCATTTTTCCCCATTTTTCCCCATTTTTCCCCATTTATTCCCATTTTTCCCATTTTTCCTCCTTTCTTCCCATTTTTCCCATTTTCCCCCTTTTTCCCCATCTTTTTTTCCCATTTTTTCCCATTTTTTCCCATTTTTTCCCATTTTTCCCCTTTTCCCCCATTTTTTCCCATTTTTTCCCATTTTTTCCCCCATTTTTCCTCCCTTTTCCCCATTTTTCCCATTTCTTTCCCATTTTTTGCCTGTTTCCCCCATTTTTACCCTTTCCCATTCCTCCTTTTCCCTTTTTTCCCCTTTCCCTTCCCATTTCTTTCCCCATTTCCCCATAATTCCCATAACTCCCGGATTTCCCTGTAGTTCCCAAAATTCCCATTTCCCCAGAATTCCCGAAATTCCCAAAATTCCCTTTTCTCCCAAAATTCCCATTTTTTGCCCCATTTTCAGCGCCCAGCAGTAGCAGCTGCAGCAAATCCCTTTTTTCCCTTCTCCTCCCTTTCTTTCCCCGTTTCCCCATAATTCCCAAATTTCCTGAATTCCCCAGAAATCCCAATAATTCCCAAAATTCCCATTTTTCCCAAAATTCCCATTTTTTCCCCCATTTCCAGCACCCAGCAGCAGCAGCTGCAGCAAATCCCTTTTTTCCCTTCTCCTCCCTTTCTTTCCCCATTTCCCCTTTCCCCATTTCCCCATAATTCCCAAATTTCCCATAATTCCCATAACTCCTGAGTTTCCCCATAATCCCCATAATTCCCAAAATCCCCAATTTTCCCAAAATCCCGTTTTTTTCCCCCATTTCCAGCGCCCAGCAGCAGCTGCAGCAAATCCCTTTTTCCCTTCTTTTCCCCATTTCCCTCCATTCCCCTTCCCCTTTCCCTGTTTCCCCAGAATTCCCAAAATTCCCAAATTCCCAGAATTCCCAAAATTCCCAATTTTCCCAAAATCCCGATTTTTTGCCCCATTTCCAGCGCCCAGCAGCAGCAGCAAATCCCTTTTTCCCTTCTTTTCTCCATTTCTCTCCATTCCCCTTCCCCTTTCCCCATTTCCCCATTTTTCCCGAATTTCCCAAATTTCCCAATAATTCCCAATTTTCCCAAAATCCCGGTTTTTCGCCCCATTTCCAGCGCCCAGCAGCAGCAGCTGCAGCAAATCCCTTTTTCCTTCTTTTCCCTTTCTTTCCCATTTCCCCATAATCCCCATAATCCCAATAATCCCAAAATTCCCAATTTTCCCAAAATTCCCATTTTTTGCCCCATTCCCAGTGCCCAGCAGCAGCAGCTGCAGCAAATCCCTTTTTCCTTCTTCTCCCTCCTTTCCTTTCTTTTCCCTTTTTCTTTTCCCTTTCTTTCCCCATTTTCCCATTTCCCCATAATTCCCATAATCCCAATAAATCCCAAATTTCCCAATTTTCCCAAAATCCCGGTTTTTTCCCCCATTTCCAGCGCGCAGCAGCAGCTGCAGCAAATCCCTTTTTTCCTTCTCCTCCCTTTCTTTCCCCATTTTCTCATTTCCCCAAATTTCCCCATTTCCCCATAATCCAAATAATTCCCGAAATTCCCAATTTTCCCAAAATCCCCATTTTTGCCCCATTTATTTTCCCAGTGCCCAGCAGGTGCAGCTGCAGCAAATCCCTTCTTTCCCTTCTTCTCCCCATTTCTCTCCATTTCCCTTCCCCTTTCCCCATTTCCCCAGAATTCCCAAATTTCCCATAATTTCTGTAATCCCCATTTCCCAATAATTCCCAAAATTCCCAATTTTCCCAAAATCCCGTTTTTTCCCCCATTTCCAGTGCCCAGCAGGCGCAGCTGCAGCAAATCCCTTTTTCCCTTCTTTTTCCTTTCCCTTCTCCCTTCTTTTCCCTTTCTTTCCACATTTCCCCATTTTTCCCTGAAATCCCATAATCCCAATAATCCCAAAATTCCCAATTTTCCCAAAATCCCGTTTTTTTGCCCCATTTTCAGCGCCCAGCAGCAGCAGCTGCAGCAAATCCCTTTTTCCCTTCTTTTCCCCATTTCCCTCCATTTCCCCATTTCCCCATTTTTCCCGAATTTCCCAAATTTCCCAATAATTCCCCAAATTTCTCAATAATCCCAAAATCCCCAATTTTCCCAAAATCCCGTTTTTTCGCCCCATTTCCAGCGCCCAGCAGGAGCAGCTGCAGCAAATCCCTTTTTTCCTTCTTCTCCCTTTCTTTCCCCATTTCCCCATTTCCCCAAATTTCCCCATTTCCCCATAATCCCAATAATTCCCTAATTTCCCCAAATTCCCAATTTTCCCAAAATCCCGTTTTTTTCCCCCATTTTCCCAGCGCCCAGCAGGAGCAGCTGCAGCAAATCCCTTTTTTCCTTTCTTTTTCCTTTCCCTTCTCCCTTCTTTTCCCTTTCTTTCCCCATAATCCCCATAATCCCAATAATCCCAAAATTCCCAATTTTCCCAAAATTCCCGTTTTTTCCCCCATTTTCCCAGCGCCCAGCAGCAGCAGCTGCAGCAAATCCCTTTTTTTCTTCTTCTCCCTTTCTTTCCCCATTTCCCCTTTCCGCATTTCCCCATTTCCCCATAATCCCAATACTTCCCGAATTTCCCGAAATTCCCAAAATTCCATTTTTTCCCAAAATCCCGGTTTTTTGCCCCATTTCCAGCACCCAGCAGCAGCAGCTGCAGCAAATCCCTTTTTTTCTTCTTCTCCCTTTCTTTCCCCATTTCCCCTTTCCCCATTTCCCCATAATTCCCAAATTTCCCATAATTCCCATAACTCCTGAGTTTCCCCATAATCCCAATAATCCCAAAATCCCCAATTTTCCCAAAATCCCGGTTTTTTCCCCCATTTCCAGCGCCCAGCAGCAGCAGCTGCAGCAAATCCCTTTTTTACCTTATTTTCCCCATTTCCCTTCCCATTTCCCCATTTCCCCATTTTTCCCGAATTTCCCAAATTTCCCAATAATTCCCCAAATTTCTCAATAATTCCCAAAATTCCCAATTTTCCCAAAATCCCCATTTTTTTCCCCATTTTTCCCAGTGCCCAGCAGGATCAGCTGCAGCAAATCCCTTTTTCCCTTTCTTCTCCCTTTCTTTCCCCATTTCCCCTTTCCCCTTTCCCCATAATCCCCATAATCCAAATAATTCCCAAAATTCCCGAAATTCCCAAATTCCCGTTTTTTCCGAAAATCCCATTTTTCCCCCATTTTCAGCGCCCAGCAGGCGCAGCTGCAGCAAATCCCTTTTTCCCTTCTCCTCCCCATTTCCCTCCATTCCCCTTCCCATTTCCCCATTTCCCCATAATCCCCAAATTTCCCATAATTTCTGTAATCCCCATTTCCCAATAATTCCTGAAATTCCCAATTTTCCCAAAATCCCGGTTTTTTGCCCCATTTCCAGCGCCCAGCAGGAGCAGCTGCAGCAAATCCCTTTTTTCCTTTCTTTTCCCCATTTCTCTCCATTTCCCTTCCCCTTTCCCCATTTCCCCATTTTTCCCGAATTTCCCAAATTTCCCAATAATCCCCAAAATCCCCAATTTTCCCAAATTCCCGTTTTTTCCCCCATTTTCCCAGCGCGCAGCAGCAGCAGCTGCAGCAAATCCCTTTTTTTCTTCTTCTCCCTTCTTTCCCCATAATCCCCATAATCCCCATAATATCCGAATTTCCCGTAATTCCCATAACTCCCAAATTTCCCCATAATCCCGATAATCCCAAATTTCCATTTTTTCCCAAAATCCCGGGTTTTTCCCCCATTCCCAGCGCCCAGCAGCAGCAGCTGCAGCAAATCCCTTTTTCCTTTTTCTCCCTTTCTTTCCCCATTTCCCCTTTCCTCATTTCCCTATTTCCCCATAATCCAAACAATTCCCAAAATTCCCGAAATTCCCAAAATCCCCAATTTTCCCAAAATCCCATTTTTTCCCCCATTTCCAGCGCCCAGCAGCAGCAGCTGCGGCAAATCCCTTTTTTACGTTCTTTTCCCCATTTCCCTCCATTCCCCTTTCCATTTCCCCATTTCCCCATAACTCCCAAATTTCCTGAATTCCCCATAATCCCAATAATCCCAAAATTCCCAATTTTCCCAAAATCCCGTTTTTTTCCCCCATTTCCAGCACCCAGCAGCAGCAGCTGCAGCAAATCCTTTTTTCCCCTTTTTTCCCTTTTTTCTCCCCTTCTTCTTTCCCCTTTTCCCCTCTCCCCAGAATTCCTGAAATTCCCGAAATTCCCATTTTTTCCCAAAATCCCGGTTTTTTCCCCATTTTCCCAGCGCCCAGCAGCAGCAGCTGCAGCAAATCCCTTTTTCCCTTCTTTTCCCCATTTCTCTCCATTCCCCTTCCCCTTTCCCCATTTCCCCAGAATTCCCGAATTTCCCAAAATTCCCAAATTCCCATTTTTTCCCAAAATCCCCATTTTTTTCCCCATTTTCCAGCGCCCAGCAGCAGCAGCTGCAGCAAATCCCTTTTTTCCTTCTCCTCCCTTTCTTTCTCCATTTTCCCTTTCCCTGTTTCCCCATAATTCCCAAATTTCCCATAATTCCCATAACTCCTGAGTTTCCCCATAATCCCAATAATTCCCTAATTTCTCAATAATCCCAAAATCCCCAATTTTCCCAAAATCCCGTTTTTTCCCCCCATTTCCAGCGCCCAGCAGCAGCAGCTGCAGCAAATCCCTTCTTCTCCCTTTCCCCATAATCCCCATTTCCCCATAATCCCCATAATTCCCAAATTTCCCATAATCCCCATAATCCCAATACTTCCCGAATTTCCCAAAATTCCCAAAATCCCAATTTTCCCAAAATCCCATTTTTTTGCCCCATTTTTTCCCAGCGCCCAGCAGCAGCAGCTGCAGCAAATCCCTTTTTTTCTTCTTCTCCCTTTCTTTCCCCATTTCCCCAGATTTCCCCATTTCCCCATAATCCCAATAATTCCCTAATTTCCCAAAATTCCCAAAATTCCATTTTTCCCCAAAATTCCCGTTTTTTCCCCCATTTTCCCAGCGCGCAGCAGCAGCAGCTGCAGCAGGTGCAGCAGCTCAGGGAGCAGCAGCAGCTCCGAGCTCAGCAGGAACTGCGGGAGGGAGAGAAACTGCGGCTGAGAGACGAGAGATTCCGCAGGGAGGAGAGAGAGGTTTGGGGTTTTTTGGGGGTTTTTGGGGTTTTTTGGGTTTTTTGGGGTTTTGGGGGTTTTTGGGGTTTGGGATTTGTTTGGGATTTGGGATTTGGGATTGATTTGGGATTTGGGGATTTGGGTTTGGAGAGCCGGAGGTTCCGGAGAGAGACAGTTTGGGTTTTGGGGTTTTTGAGGGGGTTTGGGGTTTTTGGGTTTTGGGGTTTGGGATTTGGGGTTTGGGATTGATTTGGGATTTGGGATTTGGAGAGCCTGGAGAGGTTCCGCAGAGAGGAGAGAGAGGTGTGGGGTTTGGGGTTTTTTGGGGTTTTTGGGGGTTTGTTTGGGGTTTGTTTAGGGTTTTTTTGGGGTTTTTGGGGTTTTTTGGGTTTTTTTGCGGTTTTTTGGGGTTTGGAGATTGATTTGGGATTGGTTTGGGATTTGGGATTTGGGGATTTGGGATTTGGAGAGCCTGGAGAGGTGCCGGAGAGAGGAGAGAGAGGTGTGGGATTGTTTGGGGTTTTTTGGGGTTTTTGGGGTTTTTTGGGGTTTTTTGGGGTTTTTTGGGATTTGGGGTTTGGAGATTGATTTGGGATTTGTTTGGGATTTGGGATTTGGAGAGCCTGGAGAGATTCTGCAGGGAGGAGAGAGAGGTGTGGGAGATTTGGGGTTTTTTGGGGCTTTTTGGGGTTTTTTTGGGGTTTTTTGGGGTTTTTTGGGGTTTTTGGGGGTTTGGGATTGATTTGGGATTTGTTTGAGATTTGTTTGGGGTTTGTTTGAGATTTGTTTGGGATTTGTTTGGGATTTGTGATTTATTTGGGGTTTAGTTAGGGTTTCGGATTTGGGATTTTTTTGGGATTTGGGATTTGGGATTTGGGATTTGGGATTGATTTGGGATTTGTTTGGGATTTGTTTGGGATTTGTTTGGGATTTGTTTGGGATTTGGAGAGCCTGGAGAGGTGCCACAGAGAGGAGAGAGAGGTTTGGGATTTGGGATTTGGGATTGATTTGGGATTTTTTGGGATTTTTTGGGATTTGGGATTGATTTGGGATTGATTTGGGAATTGGGGATTGGGATTTGGGGATTTGGAAAGCCTGGAGAGGTTCTGGAGAGAGGAGAGAGAGGTGTGGGGGATTTGGGATTTTTTTGGGGTTTGGGGTTTGTTTGGGGTTTTGGGGATTTATTTGGGATTTGGGATTTTTTTGGGATTGATTTGGGATTTATTTGGGGTTTGGGATTGATTTGGGATTGATTTGGGATTAATTTGGGATTTGGAGAGCATGGAGAGGTGCCGGAGAGAGGAGAGAGAGGTGTGGGATTACTTGGGATTTATTTGGGATTTGGGATTTGGGATTTGGGATTGGGATTTGGGAGTTTGGGCAATTGGGGATTTTGGGATTTTGGGATTTGGCAGTTTGGGGATTTGGGATTTTGGGATTTGGGATTTGGGGAGTTTGGGATTTGGGAGTTTGGGGTTTGGGGATTTTGGGAATTGGGGATTTGGGGATTTGGGGGTTTGGGAATTTGGGATTTGGGAATTTGGGGAATTGGGAGAATTTGAGATTTGGGATTTGGGGTTTGAGATTTGGGGATTTGGGGATTTTGGGATCACAGGCAATGGAGATCCTGGAGACCTTTTTCCCCTTTTTTTCCCTTTTTCCCTTTTCCTTTTGGAATGGGAATCCCAAACAGGGAGATCTCAGGGATTATGGGATTTGGTGTCCCTGATGTCCCCAAGCTCTGGGGTGACAATTCTCGGTGTCCCCTGCTGTCCCCACAGTGTCCCCATGCTTTGGGGTGACATTTCTCAGTGTCCCTACAGTGTCCCCAGGGCTCTGGGATGATGGCATTTCAGTGTCCCTTGATGTCCCCAGTCTTTGGGATGACGGGATTTGTGTCCCCTCGGTTTATGGGGTGACAGGATCAGTGTCCCCAAGCTCTGGGATGATGGCATTTTGATGTCCCCGGTGTCCCCAGCGGTGGCAGCAGCAGCAGCAGCTCCAGCGGCAGTTTGTCACCAAACTGCAGCAATGGGGGTTTGGGATTTGGGATTTTGGTGTCCCCAGGGGTTTTGGGGTGACAATTCCTGATGTCCCCAGCGGTGGCAGCAGCAGCTGCAGCAGCAGTTTGTCACCGAAATGCAGCAATGGGGATTTGGGATGATGGCAGTTTGGTGTCCCCACGATGTCCCTGGGTGTCCCCAGGCTCTGGGGTGACAATTCCCGATGTCCCCAATGTCCCCAATGTCCCCGATGTCCCCAGCAGTGGCAGCAGCAGCTCCAGTAGCAGATTTTATCCAAAATGCAGCAATGGGGGGTTGGGATTTTGGCATTTTGGTGTCCCCAGGGGTTTTGGGGTGACAATTCTTGATGTCCCCGATGTCCCCGGTGTCCCCAGCGGTGTCCCCAGGCTCTGGGGTGACGTTTCTCAGTGTCCCTACGGTGTCTCCAAGCTGTGGGATGATGGCATTTTGGTGTCCCCTGATGTCCCCAAGCTCTGGGATTTGGGATTTTGGTGTCCCCAGGCTCTGAGATGACAGGATTGGTGTCCCCAGGTGTCCCCAGGCTCTGGGATGATGGCATTTTGATGTCCCTGGATGTCCCCAAACTCTGGGATGATGGCATTTTGATGTCCCTGGATGTCCCCAAACTCTGGGATGATGGCATTTCGGTGTCTCTTGATGTCCCCAAGCTCTGGGATTTGGGATTTTGGTGTCCCCAGGCTGTGGGATGACAATTCTTGATGTCCCCCAATGTCCCCAGTGGTGGCAGCAGCAGCTCCAGCGGCAGTTTGTCACTGACATGCAGCAATGGGGGTTTGGGATGATGGCAGTTTGGTGTCCCCAGGGGTTTTGGGGTGACAATTCTCAGTGTCCCCAGGCCCCGGGGTGACAATTCCTGTTGTCCCCATGGTGTCCCCAATGTCCCCAGCGGCGGCAGCAGCTGCAGCGGCAGTTTGTCACCGACATGCAGCAATGGGGGATGATGGCAGTTTGGTGTCCCCAAGCTCTGGGATTTGGGATTTTGGTGTCCCCTGTGGTTTTGGGGTGACGATTCTCAATGTCCCTGATGTCCCCAGCGGTGGCAGCAGCTCCAGAGGCAGTTTGTCACCGACATGCAGCAATGGGGGATGATGGCAGTTTGGTGTCCCCAGGCGGTGGGGTGATGGCAGTTTGATGTCCCCACGAGGTCTCTGGGTGTCCCCAGGCCCCGGGGTGACAATTCCTGATGTCCCCAGCGGTGGCAGCGGCGGCAGCAGCTCCAGCGGCAGTTTGTCACCGACATGCTCTCTGTGGAGAAGGAAAACCAAAAACTGCGGCAGAGAGAGAGAGAGAGAGAGAGGAGGGAGGAGCTGAGAGTGCTGGGGGAGCAGCTGAGCAGGGAGGTGTGTCACCTGTGTCACCTGTGTGTCACCTTTGTCACCTTTGTCACCTGTGTGACCTCCTGAGAGCGCTGCGGGAGCAGCTGAGCAGGGAGGTGTGTCACCTTTGTCACCTTTGTCACCTGTGTGTCACCTTTGTCACGTCCCCAGAGCGCTGTGGGAGCAGCTCAGCAGGGAGGTGTGTCACCTTTGTGTCACCTGTGTGTCACCTGTTTGTCACCTTTGTCACCTGTTTGTCACTTTTGTCACCTCCCCTGGGGGCTTTGTCACCTCCTGAGAGCGCTGGGGGAGCAGCTGAGCAGGGAGGTTTGTCACCTTTGTGCCACCTCTGTGTCACCTTTGTCACCTTTGTCACCTCCCCAGAGCACTGCGGGAGCAGCTCAGCAAGGAGGTGACTTGTCACCTCTGTGTCACTTTTGTCGCCTTTGTCACCTCTGTCACCTCTGTGTCACCTTTGTCACCTGTTTGTCACCTCCCCAGAGCTCTGCGGGAGCAGCTGAGCAGGGAGGTGGGACAGGGACAGGGACTTTGTCACCTCTGTCACCTCCCCGAGGGGCTTTGTCACCTCCCCAGCACTCTGTTTCCCACTGTGTCCCTGTCACTCCCTGATGGTGGCACTGTCCCCACTGTCCCCTCCGGCCCATGACATTGCCCGGGAAGAAGAGAAGGAAGATCTCTGTCCCTGTCGCCCCCTGATGTCCCCAATGTCCCCAGTGATGTCCCCAGTGATGTCCCCAGTGATGTCCCCAGTGTCCCCTCTGTCCCCTCAGGCCCGTGACGTCACGCGGGAAGCAGAGCAGGAGGAGCTCTGTCCCCAATGATGTCCCCAATGATGTCCCCACTGTCCCCTCAGGCCCGTGACATGGCGCGGGAAGCAGAACAAGAGGAGCTCCGTCGGCAGAGAGAGAAGGAGCTGATCAGAGTGAGAGCTGAGCTGGAGCTGCACAGGGGACAGCTGGAGAAAAGGGTGGGTGACAGTGTGACAGTGTGACAGGGACAGTGACAGTGACAGAAGGAGCTGATCAGAGTGAGAGCTGAGCTGGAGCTGCACAGGGGACAGCTGGAGCAGAGGGTGGGTGACAGTGACAGTGACAGTGACAGTGTGACAATGTGACAATGTGACACCGGGACAGTGATACAGTGACACAGTGACAATGACAGTGACACAGTGACAGTCACACAGTCACACAGTGACAGTAGGAGCTGATCAGAGTGAGAGCCGAGCTGGAGCTGCACAGGGGACAGCAGGAGAAAAGGGTGGGTGACAGTGACACTGGGACAGTGACAGTGTGACAATGTGACAATGTGACAGTGGGACAGTGACAGCGATACAGTGACAGTGACAGTGACAGTGATACAGTGACAGTGACACAGTGACACAGTGACAGAAGGAGCTGATCAGAGTGAGAGCCGAGCTGGAGCTGCACAGGGGACAGCTGGAGAAAAGGGTGGGTGACAGTGACAGTGACAGTGACAGTGACAATGTGACACTGGGACAATGTGACAATGTGACAATGTGACGATGTGACAATGTGACTGTCATGCCCAGGGGATGTCCCTGTCCCTGTCACTGTCCCCAGTGTCCCCAGTGTCCCTGTCACTGTCCCCTCAGGAGTCCCTCAGGACCCAGCGCAGTGTGGAGGAGGCCCAGCGGCAGTGGCACTGTTCCTGTCCCTGTCACTGTCCCCAATGTCCCTGTCACTGTCCCCTCAGGAGTCCCTGCGCACTCAGCGCAGCCTGGAGGAGGCCCAGCGGCAGTGGCACTGTCCCCAAACAATGTCCCCAATGTCCATGTCCCTGTCCCCAGTGTCCCCAATGTCCCCTCAGGAAGCCATCCGGACCCAGCGCAGTGTGGAGGCAGCCCAGCGGCAGTGGCACTGTCCCTGTCACTGTCCCTGTCACTGTCATTGTCCCCTCAGGAGTCCCTCAGGACGCAGCGCAGCCTGGAGGCAGCCCAGCGGCAGTGGCACTGTCCCTGTCAGTGTCCCCAATGTCCCCAATGTCACTGTCCCCTCGGGAGTCCCTCAGGATGCAGCGCAGTGTGGAGCAGGCCCAGCGGCAGTGGCACTGTCCCTGTCCCTGTCAGTGTCCCCAATGTCCCCATTGTCCCCTCAGGAGTCCCTCAGGACGCAGCGCAGCGTGGAGGCAGCCCAGCGGCAGTGGCACTGTCCCCAATGTCCCCAATGTCCCCAAACAATGTCACTGTCCCCTCAGGAGTCCCTCAGGACCCAGCGCAGTGTGGAAGCAGCCCAGCGGCAGTGGCACTGTCCCCAATGTCCCCAAACAATGTCACTGTCCCCTCAGGAAGCCATCAGGACCCAGCGCAGTGTGGAAGCAGCCCAGCGGCAGTGGCACTGTCCCTGTCACTGTCCCCAATGTCACTGTCCCCAATGTCCCCTCAGGAGTCCCTCAGGACGCAGCGCAGTGTGGAGCAGGCCCAGCGGCAGTGGCACTGTCCCTGTCCCCAATGTCCCCAATGTCCCCAATGTCCCCAATGTCCCCAATGTCCCCAATGTCCCCAATGTCCCCAATGTCCCCAATGTCACTGTACCCAATGTCCCCTCAGGAAGCCATCCAGACGCAGCGCAGTGTGGAGCAGGCCCAGCGGCAGTGGCACTGTCTCTGTCCCTGTCAGTGTCCCCAATGTCCCCAATGTCCCCTCAGGAAGCCATCAGGACCCAGCGCAGCCTGGAGGCAGCTGAGCGGCAGTGGCACTGTCCCTGTCACTGTCACTGTCCCCTCAGGAGTCCCTGCGCACCCAGCGCAGTGTGGAGCAGGCCCAGCGGCAGTGGCGCCACCGCGAGGTGCAGCAGGCGCAGCGCAGGGCGGAGCTGCAGCGGGAGCTGCGGGAGGGGCGGAGCCTGCAGGTGACACTGCGGCGACAACAGCTGGCTGAACAGCTGGAGAGGGACAGGCAGGAGTTCCTGACCGCGCTCAGGTGAGGGTGACAGTGGGGTGACACTGAGGTGACAATCAGGTGACAATGGGGTGACACTGAGGTGACAATCAGGGGACAACAGCGGGCAGCACAGCTGGAACAGGAGAGACAGGAGTTCCTGACTGCGCTCAGGTGAGGGTGACAATGGGGTGACACTGAGGTGACAATGGGGTGACACTGCAGTGACAACAGCTGGAGAGGGACAGGCAGGAGTTCCTGACCGCGCTCAGGTGAGGTGACAATCGGGTGACAATGGGGTGACAATGGGGTGACAATGGGGTGACAATCAGGTGACAACAGCTGGCCCAACAGCTGGAGAGGGACAGGCAGGAGTTCCTGACTGCACTCAGGAGAGGGTGACAATGGGGTGACACTGAGGTGACACTGAGGTGACACTGAGGTGACAATCAGGTGACACTGCGGCGACAACAGCTGGCAGCACAGCTGGAGCAGGAGAGACAGGAGTTCCTGACGGTGCTCAGGTGAGGGTGACAATGGGGTGACAATGGGGTGACAACAGCTGGAGAGGGACAGGCAGGAGTTCCTGACCACGCTCAGGTGAGAGTGGCACTGAGGTGACACTGCGGTGACAACAGCTGGCCAAACAGCTGGAGAGGGAGGGAGACAGGTGTTCCTGACCGCGCTCAGGTGAGGGTGACAATGGGGTGACAATGGGGTGACAATCAGGTGACACTGAGGTGACAATCCGGTGACAATCAGGTGACAACAGCTGGCAAGCACAGCTGGAGCAGGAGAGACAGGAGTTCCTCACCAGTGCCACCCCAGGTGTTGTGACAGTGTTGCGGTGTCCCCATGCCACCCAAAATGTCCCCGTCGTGTCCCTATGGTGTCCCCATGGTGTCCCCACAGTGTCACACTGTCCCCATGTCCCCTTAGAGACCACCAGGTGGCACTGGCGCAGGAGCAGCTGGCCTGGGAACACCATGCTGTCACACAGCGCCATCCCTGTGGCACTGTCACACTGTCACACTGTCACACTGTCCCCATGGTGTCACACTGTCCCCGCAGTGACCACCAGGCAGCTCTGGCCCGTGAGCAGCTGTCCCAGCAGCAGCGGGAGGTGACACAGCGACATCCCCGTGTCACTGTCACACTGTCCCCATGGTGTCCCTGCAGTGTCCCACTGTTGCACTGTCCCCACACTGTCCCCATGGTGTCACACTGTCCCCATGGTGTCACACTGTCACACTGTCCCCATGTCCCCATGGTGTCACACTGTCCCCGCAGTGAGCACCAGGCGGCGCTGGCCCAGTGTCACACTGTTGCAGCAGCAGAGGGAGGTGACACAGCGTCATCCCCGTGTCACTGTCACACTGTCACACTGTCCCGCAGTGTCACACTGTCCCCATGGTGTCACACTGTCCTCATGTCCTCACAGAGACCACCAGGCGGCGCTGGCGCGTGAGCAGCTGTCACAGCAGCAGAGGGAGATGACACAGCGCCATCCCCGTGTCACTGTCACACTGTCCCCATGTCCCCATGGTGTCCCACTGTCCCCGCAGTGAGCACCAGGTGGCACTAGCCCGGGAGCGGATGTCGCAGCAGCAGCGGGAGGTGACACAGCGCCATCCCTGTGTCACTGTCACACTGTCTGTCACACTGTCACACTGTCACACTGTCCCCATGTCCCCGCAGTGAGCACCAGGCAGCACTGGCCCGTGAGCGGATGTCGCAGCAGCAGCGGGAGGTGACACAGCGCCATCCCCATGTCACTGTCACACTGTCCCCATGGTGTCACACTGTCACACTGTCCCCGCAGTGAGCACCAGGCTGCACTGGCCCGGGAGCGGCTGTCGCAGCAGCAGCGGGAGGTGACACAGCGCCATCCCCGTGTCACTGTCACACTGTCACACTGTCACACTGTCCCCATGGTGTCACACTGTCCCCATGGTGTCCCCGCAGTGAGCACCAGGCTGCACTGGCCCGTGAGCGGATGTCGCAGCAGCAGCGGGAGGTGACACAGTGCCATCCCCGTGTCACTGTCACACTGTCCCCATGGTGTCCCTGCAGTGTCCCACTGTCACACTGTCCCCACACTGTCCCCATGGTGTCACACTGTCCCCGCAGTGACCACCAGGCTGCGCTGGCCCGGGAGCGGTTGTCACAGCAGCAGCGGGAGGTGACACAGCGCCATCCCCGTGTCACTGTCACACTGTCCCCATGGTGTCACACTGTCCCCACGCTGTCCCCATGTCCCCGCAGTGAGCACCAGGCTGCTCTGGCCCGGGAGCGGCTGTCGCAGCAGCAGCGGGAGGTGACACAGTGCCATCCCCGTGTCACTGTCACACTGTCCCCATGTCCCCGCAGTGAGCACCAGGCGGCGCTGGCCCGGGAGCGGATGTCGCAGCAGCAGCGGGAGGTGACACAGCGCCATCCCTGTGTCACTGTCACACTGTCACACTGTCCCCATGGTGTCCCCATGTCCCCTCAGTGAGCACCAGGCGGCGCTGGCCCGGGAGCGGCTGTCGCAGCAGCAGCGGGAGGTGACACAGCGCCACCACGCGGCGGAGCTGCGGCGACAGATCGATGACAAGTGGCAGCAGCGACAGCGCGACAGAGAGGCGACAGTGCTGGAGGGACAGCGACAGCGACAGGCGGCGAGGGACAGGGCGGAGAGGCTGGCGCGGCTGGGCAGGGAGAAAGTGCAGCGCCTGCGGTGAGGGGACAGTCACTGTGTCACCTGTGTGTCACCTCCTGTGTCACCTCTGTGCGCTGTGTCACCTTTCATGTCACCTGTGTCACCTCCTGTCAGCTCCTGTGTCACCTGCTGTGTCACCTCCTGTGTGCTCTGTCACCACCTCTGTCACCTCCTGTGTCACCTCTGTCACCTCTGTGTGCTGTGCCACCCCCTGTGTCACCTGGGTCACCTCCTGTGTCATCTCCTGGGTCACCTTCTGTGTCACCTCTGTCGCTTCTGTCACCTGGGTCACCTCCTGGCACCTGCCGTGTTGTCTGTCACCTCCTCTGTCACTTCTGTCTTCTGTGTCACCTCCTCTGTCACCTCCTGTGTCACCTCCTGTCCCCTACTGTCCCCATGGTGCCACCAGGCCGCTCAGTGTCACTGTCCCCTGCTGTCCCTGTCATACTGTCACACTGTCACTGTCACATTGGCACATTGTCACACTCTCACTGTCACACTGTCCCTGTCACTCTGTCACACTGTCACACTGTCACACTGTCCCTGTCACTGTCACACTGTCACATTCTCACTTTGTCACACTGTCACACTGTCACACTGTCACATTGTCACTTTGTCACATTGTCTGTGTCACTCTGTCACACTGTCCCTTTCACATTGTCATTGTCACTGTCACTCTCTCACAGTCACACTGTCACATTGTCAGTGTCACACTGTCACAGTCACTGTGTCACACTGTCACTGTCACATTGTCACTGTCACTGTGACACTATCCCTGTCCCTATCACACTCTCACACTGTCACTTTGTCACTGTCACACTGTCATTGTCACTGTCACTCTGTCACACTGTCACACTGTCCCTGTCACACTGTCACACTGTCACCCTGTCACTGTGTCACTGTCTCTGTCACTGTCCTTGTCACACTGTCACACAGTCACTGTCACACTGTCACACAGTCACTGTCACACTGTCACACAGTCACTGTCACCCTGTCACACTGTCACCCTGTCACACTGTCACCCTGTCACCCTGTCACTGTGTCACTGTCACTGTCCTTGTCACACTGTCACACAGTCACACTGTCACTGTCCCTGTCCCTGTCATACTGTCACACTGTCACACTGTCACACTGTCATACTGTCACACTGTCACTGTCACACTGTCACTGTCCTTGTCACATTGTCACCCTGTCACCCTGTCACCCTGTCACACTGTCATTGTCACCCTGTCCCCACAGGGACTCCGGGATGCCTGACAGTCTCTGTAACAGGGTGGAGAGGAAGGTTTGGCGTGTCACCAGCGCTGCCACCTCCTGATGGCACCTGGGTCACCTGTGCCACCTCCTGATGGCACCTGGGTCACCTGGGTCACCTCCTGCGTCACCTGGTGTCACCTGGGCCACCTCCTGATGGCACCTGCTGTCACCTGTGCCACCTCCTGTGTCACCTGTGTCAGCTGGTGTCACCTCCTGTGTCACCTGATGGCACCTGTGTCAGTTGGGGCCCCTGTGTCACCTGTGTCACCACCTGATGGCACCTGGGTCACTTGGGTCACCTGGGCCACCTCCTGATGGCACCATGATGTCACCTGTGTCACCTGCTGAGGCTGCCATGTCCTTCTGGTGTCACCTGTGTCACCCCCTGATGGCACAGTGTCACTTAGCCCTATTTTTACCTATTTTATCCCTATTTTTGTACCTACTTTGTTCCCATTTTTCCCTATTTTAACCACTTTTAATCCCTGTTTTTAACCCATTTTTATCCCTATTTTTAATCCATTTTATCCCTATTTTTAACCCTTTAAATCCATGTTTTTAACCCATTTTGTCCTTGTTTTTAACCTGTTCTTATCCCTATTTTTTCCCATTTTATCCATATTTTACCCCATTTTTATCCCTATTTTAACCCATTCTTATCGCTATTTTTAACCCATTTTATCCTTATTTTTACCCATTTTTATCCCTGTTTTTAATCCATTTTATCCCAATTTTTAACCCATTTTGTCCCAAATTTTAACCCATTTTATCCCTATTTTTACCTATTTTTAGCCCTATTTTTAACCCATTTAATCCAAATTTTACCCAATTTTATCCCAATTTTTATCCCAATTTTATCCCTATTTTAACCCATTTTTATCCCAATTTTTACCCATTTTATCCCAATTTTATCCCATTTCATCCCATTTTTATTTCATAAAAATAAATATTTTACCCATTTTTATCCCTATTTTTACCCCATTTTATCCCTACTTTATCCCTATTTTTAACCCATTTTATCCCTATTTTTTCCCAATTTTACCCCATTTTTATCCCTATTTTTACCCATTTTTATCCCTATTTTTTCCCATTTAATCCCTATTTTCACCCCCTTTTTATCCCATTTTTTCCCATTTTTATCCCTATTTTTAACCCATTTTATCCTATTTTTTAACCCATTTTATCCCTATTTTTAACCCATTTAATCCCAATTTTACCCAATTTTATCCCAATTTTTAACCCATTTTATCCCTATTTTTATCTCTTTTAAACCCATTTTTATCCCTATTTTTTCCCATTTTATTGCTATTTTTACCCAATTTTATCCCTATTTTAACCCATTTTTATCCCTATTTTACCCATTTTATCCCTGTTTGTATCCCTATTTTTATCCCAATTTTAACCCATTTTATCCCAATTTTGCCCCATTTTATCCCATTTTTATTTCATAAAAATAAATATTTTTACCCATTTTTATCCCTAAATTAACCCATTTTATCCCTATTTTATCCCTATTTTTTCCCAATTTTTACCCCATTTTATCCCTATTTTTAACCATTTTAATCCATGTTTTTAACCCATTTTGTCCTTGTTTTTAACCTGTTCTTATCCCTATTTTTACCCATTTTTTCCCTGTTTTTACCCATTTTATCCCAATTTTAACCCCATTTTATCCCAATTTTAACCCCATTTTATCCCTATTTTTATCCCTATTTTTAACCATTTTTATCCTAATTTTATCCCCTTTTCCCCCTATTTTTACCCATTTTTATCCCTATTTTAACCCCATTTTATCCCTATTTTTATCCCTATTTTTAACCATTTTAATCCCATTTTTATCCCTATTTTTACCCATTTTTATCCCTATTTTTTCCCATTTAATCCCTATTTTAACCCATTTTATCCCTATTTTCACCCCCTTTTTATCCCATTTTTATCCCATTTTTATCCCTATTTTTAACCCATTTTATCCCAATTTTTAACCCATTTTTATCCCAATTTTTAACCCATTTAATCCCAATTTTACCCAATTTTATCCCAATTTTTAACCCATTTTATCCCTATTTTTATCTCTTTTAAACCCATTTTTATCCCTATTTTACCCATTTTCTCCCTATTTTTATCCCTATTTTTATCCCTATTTTAACCCATTTTATCCCAATTTTACCCCATTTTATCCCATTTTTATTTCATAAAAATAAATATTTTTACCCATTTTTATCCCTATTTTTACCCCATTTTATCCGCATTTTATCCCTGTTTTATCCCTTTTTTTTCCCAATTTTTACCCCATTTTATCCCTATTTTTAACCATTTTAATCCATGTTTTTAACCCATTTTGTCCTTGTTTTTAACCTGTTCTTATCCCTATTTTTACCCATTTTTTCCCTGTTTTTACCCATTTTATCCCAATTTTAACCCCATTTTATCCCTATTTTTATCCCTATTTTTAACCATTTTAATCCTAATTTTATCCCCCTTTTCCCCCTATTTTTACCCATTTTTATCCCTATTTTTATCCCTATTTTTAACCATTTTAATCCCATTTTTATCCCTATTTTTACCCTTTTTATCCCTATTTTTTCCCATTTAATCCCTATTTTAACCCATTTTATCCCTATTTTCACCCCCTTTTTATCCCATTTTTTTCCCATTTTTATCCCTATTTTTAACCCATTTTATCCCAATTTTTAACCCATTTTATCCCTATTTTTAACCCATCTTATCCCTATTTTTAACCAATTTTATCCCTATTTTTATCCATTTTTATCCTTATTTTATTCCCATTTTATCCCTATTTTTAACCCATTTTTATTTCATAAAAATAAACATTTTTAAACCCATTTTTATCCCTATTTTTACCCCATTTTATCCCTATTTTTATCTCTATTTTTACCCTTTTTAATCCCTGTTTTTATCCCTATTTTAACCCGTTTTTATTCTTATTTTTAACTAATTTTATCCCTTTTAAAATTAATTGTAATTATATAAATTAATTATAATTTAAATTTTCATTTCAGAGATCCAAACCCAAATTTTCCCTAAAAAAATCCAGGAAATCAGGGAAACATCCGGAATTTTTCCTTTTAAGGAATTTTTCCTTTTAGGGCATTTCCCTGGGAAAAAAAATTAAATTTTTACATTTTTATTATCCATTTTATTGGTTTTGTCCATTTTTTAATCATTTTGTCAATTCCAGGGAATTCTCCTCCCAAAAATTTTGGGAATTTTGGGGTTTTTGGGAATTTTTGGTGCTTCTAATGGCATTGGGAGGAATTGATTTTCCAGGAAAATTTAATTTTTTACACTTTAATTATTAATTTTTATTGGTTTTGTCCACTTTTTAAATAATTTTGTCGATTCCAGGGAATTCTCCTCCCAAAAATTTTGGGAATTTTGGGATTTTTGGGGTTTCCAGTGGGGTTGGGAGGAATTGATTTTCCAGGAAAAATTTAAATTTTTACACTTTAATTATTAATTTTTATTGGTTTTGTCCATTAAAAAAAAAAAATTTGTCAATTCCAGGGAATTCTCCTCCCAAAAATTTGGGACTTTTGGGATTTTTGAAATCTTTGGGGCTTCCAGTGGGGTTGGGAGGAATTGACTTTCCAGGAAAAATTTAATTTTTTACATTTTAATTACTAATTTTTATTGGTTTTATCAATTTTTTTTTTCTCCTTTTGCTAATTCAGGGGAATTCTCTTCCCAGAAATTTGGGAATTTTTGGATTTTGGGATTTTTGGGCATTTGGGAATTTTGGGAATTTGGAGAATTTTGGGAATTTGGGGATTTATTTTGGGATTTTTGGGATTTTGGGGATTTGGGGATTTTTGGGATTTTGGGAATTTGGGATTTGGGGAATTTTGGGATTTTTGGGAATTTTGGGATTTGGGGATTTATTTTGGGATTTTTGGGATTTTGGGATTTTGGGGATTTTGGGGATTTTTGGGCATTTGGGAATTTTGGGATTTGGGGAATTTTGGGATTTTGGGAATTTTGGGGATTTATTTTGGGATTTTTGGGATTTTGGGATTTGGGATTTTGGGAATTTTGGGATTTTGGGAATTTTGGGATTTCTGGAGCTTCCCAGAAAATGGGACAAAAAATTGGGAAAATCTCGTTCCCAGTTCTCCCAGTTTGACCAAAAAATTCCAGTTGGGACCCAAATTCAGTGTCACCAGTGTCACCTAATGCCACCCCCAGTGTCCCCCAGTGTCACCTCCAGTGTCCCCAATGCCACTCCCAGTGCCACCCAGTGCCACCAAATGCCACCCAATGCCACCCAATGCCACCCCCAGTGTCCCCCTCAGTCACCCCAGTGCCACCCAGTGTCACCAGCGTCACCTCCAGTGTCCCCCAGTGTCCCCAATGCCACTCCCAGTGCCACCCAGTGTCACCAGTGTCACTTTCAGTGTCCCCAGTGTCACCCAGTGCCACCCAATGACACCCCCAGTGTCACCCAGTGCCACCCAGTGTCCCCAGTGTCGCCCAGTGTCACCTCCAGTGTCACCAGTGCCACCCAGTGTCACCTAGTGTCACTCAGTGTCCCCCAGTGCCACCACCAGTGCCACCCAGTGTTTCCCAGTGTCACCTCCAGTGTCCCCAGTGCCACCCAGTGCCACCCAATGCCACCCCCAGTGTCCCTCAGTGCCTCCCAGTGCCCCCCAGTGTCCTCCAGTGTCACCCAATGCCACCCTCAGTGTCCCCCAGTGTCACCAGTGTCACTTCCAGTGTCCCCAGTGTCACCCAGTGCCACCCAATGCCATCCTCAGTGTCCCCCAGTGCCACCCAGTGTCACCTCCAGTGTCCCCAGTGCTATCCAATGCCACCCCCAGTGCCACCCAGTGTCCCCCAGTGTCCCCCAGTGTCCCCTAGTGCCACCCAGTGTTACCCGCAGTGTAACCCAGTGTCACCAGTGCCACCCAGTGCCACCTATTGTCACCCAGTGCTACTCCCAGTGACACCCAGTGTGCCTGGTGTCACCTCCAGTGTCACCCAATGCCACCCCCAGTGCCACCAGTGTCACCCAGTGTCACCTAGTGTTGCCCCCAGTGCCATCCGGAGTCCCCCAATGTCATCCTCAGTGTCCCCAGTGTCCCCCAGTGCCACCCAGTGCCACTGAATGCCAACCAATCCCACCCCCATTGTCACCTCCAGTGTTCACCAGTGTCACCCAGTGTCACACCCAGTGTCCCCCAATGTCACCAGTGTTTCCCAGTGCCACCCAATGCCACCCCCAGTGCCACCCAGTGTCACCCCCAGTGCTACCCAGTGTTTCCCAGTGTCCCCCAGTGCCACCCAGTGTCACCCACTGCTACCCCCAGCGCCATCCAGGGTCCCCCAGTGTCCCCAATGCCATCCACAGTGCCACCCAGTGTCACCCAGTGTCACCTCCAGAGTCCCCAGTGCCATGCAATGCCACCCCCAGTGTCACCAGGGTCAGCCAGTGGCACCTCCAGTGCCACCCAGTGTCCCCCAGTGCCACCCAGTGCCACCTCCAGTGTCCCCGGTGTCACCTCACATGTCCCCAGTGTCACCAGTGCCACCCCCAGTGCCACCCACTGTTTCCCAGTGCCATCCAGAGTCCCCCAGTGTCACCTCCACTGTCCCCCAGTGCCAGGCAGTGCCACCCCCAGTGTCACCCCCAGTGTCACCCAGTGTCCTCCAGTGCCAAGAGTGCCACAGCTAGTGTCCACCAGTGTCACCCAGTGTCACCCAGTGTCCCCCAATGCTACCCGCAGTGCCACCCAGTGCCACCCAGTGCCACCCAGTGCCACCCAGTGCCACCCAGTGCCATCCAGTGTCCCCCAGTGTCACCAGTGCCACACCCAGTGTCCCCCAGCGTCCTCCAATGTCCCCCGGTGCCATCCAGTGCCACACCCAGTGCCACACCCAGTGTCACCCAGTGTCACCCAATGCCATCCCCAGTGCCACCAGTGTCCCCCAGTGCCACCAGTGTCCCCTAGTGCCACCCAGTGTCACCAGTGCCACCAAGTGTCCCCCAATGCCCCCCAATGCTACCACCAGTGCCACCCAGTGTCCCCCAGTGTCCCCCCAATGTCCCCCAATGCCACCCCAGTGTCCCCCAGCGTCCTCCAGTGTCCTCCAGTGTCACCTCCAGTGCCACCTAGTGCCACCTATTGTCACCCAGTGCCACCTGTCCCCTGGGCTCTGCGTTGACAGTGACCCTCCTGAAGCCCAAAACCCCTGGCGGTGACACCCATGGACCCCCCCATCCCGCCCGTGACGTCACACATGACGTCACACACGTGACGTCACAACACTGTCACCACCGCACAGTGCACAGCGCCCCCTTGCGGTTCCCACGGGAACCGCAGCCCCTGTTTCTATGGCAACACCCCCAGCATCCCCATGGCGACAGCCCCGCCCCGTTCCCATAGCAACAGCATCCCGTTCCCATGGCAACAGTCCCCCTTCCCGTGCCGACCAGTCGCTGTCCCCACGCCCTCCGTCCCCCTTGCCGGGGCAACGACACCCTCCCCTTCCCACGCCCGCAGCCTCCTCGTTCCCATGGCAACACCCCCTCGTTCCCATGGCAACACCCCCTCGTTCCCATAGCAACCACCCCTTCCCACGCCCACACCTCCCCGAATCCCACGGTATCAACCCCCCGTTCCCATGGCAACAACCCCCCCGGATCCCAAAGCACCCCTAACCCCCATTCCCACCGCAACAACCCCTCCGTTCCCATGGCAACAGCCCCTCCTCCCCACGACAACAGCCCCCGTTCCCATGGCAACACCCCCATTCCCACGCTCACAGCGCATGCGCCGCGCCCTCCCCTCCTCTCCCCCTTTCCGGACTACATTTCCCATCACGCCCCGCGGCCCCGCACGCTCTAACAGCGCTCCGCCGGTTTGCGGACTACATTTCCCATCATACCCCGCGGCGCGGAGGGAGGGGGGCGCGTCGCTACGGCGGCCGGCGCGGGCCCGGTCTCGTGACGCGCGCCGTGCGCGGAGGCCAAGATGGCGGACGAGGAGGGCGAAGCGCGGCCGGGGGCGCGGAACGGAGCCGGGGAAGGACCGCCGGGCGGGCCCCGCGTCGTCCGCATCGTGAAATCCGAGTCCGGCTACGGCTTTAACGTCCGCGGGCAAGTGAGCGAGGGCGGGCAGCTGCGCAGCATCAACGGCGAGCTGTACGCGCCGCTGCAGCACGTCAGCGCCGTGCTGGGCGGAGGAGCCGCCGACCGCGCCGGGGTGCGCAAGGGGGACCGCATCCTGGAGGTGTGAGTACGGGGGGGCCGCCCACCCACAGCCCCCCGGCAGCCGGGCCCGGGATCGCCCCCCACAGCCCCGGGGAAGGGGGGTGCTGAATGGGTTCGGAGGGGTTGGGGGGAATTAGGGGGTGCTGAGGGGGTTTTGGTGAGGTTTGGGGGTCCTGAGAGGGGTGGGGTGTTCGGTGAGGGTGTCATGAGGAGGTTGAGGCTTGTGGTTCTTGCTGGGGATTTGGGGGATCCTGAGGGGGCTGAGGGTGTTGTGAAGGGGGATTGAGAGCCCCGGATTTGCTGTGGATTTGGGGGTCCTGAGGCGACTGAGGGTCGTTTGGTGAGGCTGTTGTGAGGTTTGGGGGATCCTGGGGGGGCTGAGGGTCCCCTGGTCAGGATGTCATGAGGGGAAGTTGTGACCCTTGGCTCTTGCTGTGAATTTGGGGCTCCTGAGGGGTCTGAAGGTCCTTCGGTGAGGTTGTCATGAGGGGGAGGTTGAGACCCCCAGCCCTTGATGGGTTTTTGGGGGTCCTGAGGGTCCCTTGGTGAGGTCTGGGGGGTCTTGAGAGGGATCTGAGAGTCTCTTGCTGAGGATGTCATGAGAGGAAGTTGAGATCCTTGAACCTTGCTGGGGATTTGGGGCATCCTGAGGGCGCTCAGGGTCCTTTGGTGAGGATGTCATGAGGGCAAGTGGAGACCCCCAGCCCTTGGTGGGTTTTGGGGGGTCCTGAGGAGGCTCTGAGGGTCTCTTGGTGAGGTTGTCATGAGGGCAAGTTGAGACCCTCAGGCCTTGCTGAGAGTTTGGAGGATCCTGAGGAGGCCCTGAGGGTTGCTTGGTGAGAAGTGTCATGAGGGGAGGTTGAGACTCGCGGTTCTTGCTGGGGTTGTGAGGGAGCTGAGGGTGTTGTGAGGGGGATTGAGACCCCCGGGCTTTGCTGTGAATTTAGGGGGTCCTGAGGGGGCTGAGGGTCACTTGGTGAGGATGTCATGAGGGGAAATTGAGACACCCCCGGCTCTTGGTGGGGGTTTTGGGGGATCCTGAGAAGTCTGAGGATCCCTTGGTGAGGATGTCATGAGGGGAAGTTGAGACCCTCAGGCCTCACTGGGAATTTGAGGGGTCATGAGGGGGCTGAGAATCCCCTGGTGAGGTTTGGGAGGGTCCTGAGGGGGCTGAGGGTCGTTTGCTGAGGATGTCGTGAGGGGAGGTTGAGACTCTTGGCTCTTGCTGGGGATTTGGGGGTCCTGAGGAGGCCCTGAGGGTCCCTTGGTGATTTTTGGGGAACCCTGAGGAGGCCCTGAGGGTCCCTTGGTGAGGTTTGGGGAATCCTGAGGAGGCTCTGAGGGTCCCTTGGTGAGAGTGTCGTGAGGGGAAGTTGAAACCCCTCAGCCTTGCTGGGGATTTGGGGCATCCTGAGGGGGCTGAGGGTCGTTTGGTGAGGATGTCATGAGGGGAAGGTGAGACCCCTGGACCTTGATGGGGATTTGGGGGGTCATGAGGGGGCTGAGGGTCCCTTGCTGAGGATGTCATGAGGGGTCACTGAGCCCCCAGCCCTTGGTGGGGATTTGGGGGTCCTGAGGGGGCTGAGGGTCACTCGGTGAGGATGTCATAAGGGGAGGTTGAGACCCCCGGGCCTTGATGGATTTTGGGGGATCCTGAGGGTCCCTTGGTGAGGTTTGGGGGATCTTGAGAGGGATCTGAGGGTCCCTTGGTGAGAATGTCGTGAGAGGGAATTGAAACCCCTGGGCCTTGCTGGGAGTCTGGGGGGTCCTGAGGAGGCTCTGAGGGTCCCTCAGTGAGGTTGTCATGAGGGGGTCATGAGCACTCGGCCCTTGGTGGGAATTTGGGGGTCCTGAGGGGGCTGAGGGTCCCTTATTGAGAGTGTCATGAGGGGAGGTTGAGACCCCTGGGCCTTGGTGGGTTTTGGAGGGTCCTGAGGAGGCCCTGAGGGAGATGAGGATCCCTTAGTGAGGTTGTTGTGAGGTTTGTAGTTGAACTAGAGGGTCCTGAGAGGCTCTGAGGGTCCCTCGGTGAGCTTGAGTGGCAAGTTGAGACCCCCAGGCCTTGCTGAGTGTTTGGGGGGTCCTGAAGGGGCTCTGAGGGTCCCTTGGTGAGGTTTGGGGGGAGCTTGAGGGATCCTGAGAGGCTCTGAGGATCCCTTGGTGGGGTTGTCATGAGGGGGGGTTAAGACCCCCAGGCCTTGATGGGTTTTGGGGGTCCTGAGGGGGCTCTGAGGGTGAGGAGGGTTGAGACCCCTGGCCCCTGATGGGTTTTGAGGGTCCTGAAGAGGCTGAGGGTCCGTCGGTGAGGCTGTCATGAGGGTAGATTGAGACCCCCCGGGCCTTGATGGGTTTTGGGGGTCCCAAGGAGGCTCTAAGGGTCCTTTGGTGAGGTTTGGGGGGGTCCTGAGGGGGCTGAGGGTCACTCAGTGAGGATGTCATGAGGGGGAGGTTGAGACCCTCAGCCCTTGATAGGTTTTGGGGGTCCTGAGGAGTCCTGAGGAGGCTCTAAGGGTCCTCTGGTGAGGTTTGGGGGGTCTTGAGGGGGCTGAGGGTCCTCTGGTGAGGATGGCATGAGGGGAAGTTGAGACCCCTGGGTCTTGCTGAGAATTTGGGGGGTCCTGAGGGGGCTCAGGATCACTCAGTGAGGTTGTCATGAGGGGAGGTTGAGACCCCCCAGCCCTTGATATGTTTTGGGGAGTCCTGAGGAGGCCCTGAGGGTCCCTTGGTGAGGTCTGGGAGATCTTGAGAGGGATCTGAGGGTTTCTTGCTGAGAGTGTCATGAGGGGGGATTGAAACTCCTGGACCTTGCTGAGGATTTGGGGGGTCCTGAGGCGGCTGAGAGGACCCTGAGAGTCCCTTGGTGAGGTTTGGGGGTCCTGAGGAGGCTCTGAGGGTCCCTTGGGGATTCTTAGTCTCTCGTGGTGAAGGTGTCATGAGTTTTAGGAGGGGACTGAGGGTGAGGAGGGTTGAGACCCCCAGCCCTTGATGTTTTTTGGGGGTCCTGATGGGGCTGAAGGTCCCTGGGTGAGATTTTGGGGGTCCTGAGGGGGTTTTGAGGGTCACTTGGACATGGGGATCCTCCTGGAGTGGTCAGAGAGGCATTTTTAGGGATAAATCCTTGGATTTTTAGGGATAAATCCTTGGATTTCAATGTGAGGATCCTCCTGGGGTGGTCAGAGAGGGATACATTTTTAGGGATAATTTTTTTGGGATAAATCCTTGGACTTTTAGGGATAAATCCTTGGAATTCAATGTGGGGATCCTCCTGGAGTGGTCAGAGAGGCATTTTTAGGATAAATCCTTGGATTTCAGCATGGGGATCCTCCTGGGATGGTCAGAGAGGGATCAATTTTTTAGGGGTAAATTTTTAGGGATAAATCCTTGGATTTTTAGGGATAAATCCTTGGATTTCAATGTGGGGATCCTCCTGGGATGGTCAGGGAGGCATTTTTAGGGATAAACTCTTGGATTTTAAAATGGGAACCCTCCTAGGAAGCCCAGAAGGACACTTTTAGCCATAAAACCTTCGGATTTTTCAGGATAAATCTCCCAATCCTGAATCATCTCATATCCTCCAGCTCCTCTTTAACTCCCAAAATCATAACTTTATCCCAGAAAATACTCCCACTGCAGGAAAACCCCAAAATCCTTAAAACTTTTCCTGCCCAAATCCCTCCAATCCCATCCTGGGGTTTGTTTTTTCCTGAATCCCTCCAGGTTGCCCTTCGCTCCAGCTCGGTTAATCCCAAATTACTGATTAATTCCAGGGATTTCTGAGCTTCGGGAATGTTTGGAAGTCCAAGGGATCCCACAGAAATCCCGGCTGGGATTTTGGCTCTGTCCCAAAATTCCCAAACTGACCCAAATTCCCCATCCTTTGATTTTTTTTCCTTGAGGGAATTCTGCACCTGGATGAGCTGATGGAAAAAAAAAAGCATTTCCAGGCTGAGGCAGGGAGGAGTTTTGGGATGGAATTTTCCCCTGTTTTGGGGCGTTTTTTGGGAATATTTCTGGATTTGGGATTGGAATTTTGGGTATTCTGCTGGCAGGGCCTGGTGAGGAATTAATTAATTAATGGTGGTTAATGAGGGAGCTTTGCTTGGGGTCTCTGATCCATGGAAAACTCAGGAATTTTGCAGGATCCTTGGCAGCTGGAAAAATTAGGAATTTCCCCTTGGATTATCCAACTATTTCCTGGGCAAAGTGGAAATATTATTTATTTTGTCCCCATTTCTTGTAGGGCTGCCAGGTTGGCTCTTGCAGTATTCCAGCATTCCAAAATTCCAATATTTCCATATTCCAGCAGCCTTGCATCCCAATAGTTCAATATTCCTGTATTTCAGTATTCCAGCATTTCAATAGTTTAGTATTCCTATATTCCAATATTCCTATATTTCATTATTCTTATATTCCAATATTCCCATGTTCCTGTATTCCAGTTGTCTTGTATTCCAATATTTCAATATTCCAGCATTTCTATATTTCAGCATTCCAGTATTTCAGCTTTTCTATATTTCAGTATTTCAGTGGTCCTGTATTCCAATATTCCAGCATTCCAATATTTCATTATTCCAATATTTTGTTGTTCCAGTATTTCAGCATTCCAATATTTCAGCATTCCAATATTTCAGCATTCCCATATTTCAGTATTTCAGCCTTCTTGTATTTCATTATTCCCATATTTCAGTATTTCTATATTCCAATATTCCAATATCCCTGTATTCCTATTTTCCTATATTCCAATGGCTTTGTATCCCAATATTCCAGTATTCCAGCATTCCAATATTTCATTATTCCAATATTTCAGCATTCTTGTATTCCAATATTCCAATATTCCAATATTCCAATATTTCATTGTTCCAATATTTCATTATTCAAATATTTCAATATTCCAGTATTTCAGCATTCCAATATTTCCACATTCCTATATTTCATTATTCCCACATTTCCATATCCCTGAATTCCAATATTCCAATATCTCTCTATTCCAATACCTCTATATCCCTATTTTCCTATATTCCAATGGCTTTGTGTCCCAATATTTCAATATTCCAGTGTTCCAGCATTCCAATATTTCATTATTCCAATATTTCATTATTTCAATATTTCGTTATTCCAATATTTCGTTATTCCATCATTTCAGCATTCCTATATTTCAGCATTCCTGTATTTCATCATTCTTATATTCCAATGTCTCTGTATCCCAATATTTCATTATCCCACTATTTCATCATCCCAATATTTCAATATTCCAATATTTCATTATCCCAATATTTCATTATTCCAATATTTCATTTTCCCAATATTTCAATATCCCAACATTTCAATATTCCAATATTTCATTATTCCAATATTTCATTATCCCAATATTTCATTATCCCAATATTTCATTATTCTATTTCATTATCCCAACATTTCAATATTCCAATATTTCATTATTCCAATATTTCAATATGCCAATATTTCATTATTTCAATATTTCATTGTTCCAATATTTTAATATTCCAATATTTCATTATTTCAATATTTCCATATCCCAATATTTCATTATTTCAATATTTCATTATCCCAACATTTCAATATTCCAACATTTCATTATCCCAATATTTCAATATTCCAACATTTCAATGTTCCCATATTTCATTATTTCAATATTTCATTGTTCCAATATTTCAATATTCCAATATTTCATTATCCCAATATTTCATTATCCCAATATTTCAATATTCCAATATTTCATTATTTCAATATTTCATTATCCCAATATTTCGTTATTCTAATATTTCATTATCCCAACATTTCAATATTCCAATATTTCATTATTCCAATATTTCCATATTCCTATGTTTCATTACTCCCACATTTCAATATCCCAATATTCCAATATCTTTGCATTCCAATATCCCAATTTTCCTCCATCCCCATATTCCCACATTCCACTATCATCATTCCAATTGTTTATTAATTATCCCAATTATTATTCCAACAATCCCTCATTATCCCAATAAATCCCATCCCTCAAATCCCCCAAAACTCCCGGAATTCCAACCCCGGAACAGAAAACAATAACCAGGAATTCCCAAAATAGCTCCTGTTTCCCTTCCTTTTTCCGGGAATGCTGAGGCCTCATCCCGGAATTCCCAAAAAATCCTGGAGCTCCCGCATGGATTTGGGATGATCCAGGTGTTCTGGGGGGTTTAGTGCCGGGGGGGATTCCCTGCTGGGAATTTAGGGAATTTTAGGGAATTTTTTAAAGAACTCCTGCTGGGAATTTAGGGAATTTTAGGGAATATTTGGGATGAGGTTGCTTTGCTGAGGAGGAATTCCTGCTGGGAATTTAGGGAATTTTAGGGAATATTTGGGATGAGGTTGCTTTGCTGAGGAGGAATTCCTGCTGGGAATTTAGGGAATTTTAGGGAATATTTGGGATGAGGTTGCTTTGCTGAGGAGGAATTCCTGCTGGGAATTTAGGGAATTTTAGGGAATATTTGGGATGAGGTTGCTTTGCTGAGGAGGAATTCCTGCTGGGAATTTAGGGAATTTTAGGGAATATTTGGGATGAGGTTGCTTTGCTGAGGAGGAATTCCTGCTGGGAATTTAGGGAATTTTAGGGAATATTTGGGATGAGGTTGCTTTGCTGAGGAGGAATTCCTGCTGGAAGTTTAGGGAATTCTAGGGAATTTTTTAAAGAATTCCTGCTGGAAATTTAGGGAATTCTAGGGAATTTTTAAAAGAATTCCTGCTGAGAATTTAGGGAATTTTAGGGAATATTTGGGGTGTGGTTGCTTTGCTGAGGAGGAATTCCTGCTGGAAATTTAGGGAATTCTAGGGAATTTTTAAAAGAATTCCTGCTGGGAATTTAGGGAATTTTTTAAAGAATTCCTGCTGGGAATTTAGGGAATTTTAGGGAATATTTGGGATGTGGTCGCTTTCCTGAGGAGGAATTCCTGCTGGGAATTTTGGGGAATATTTGGGATTTTTAGGGAATTTTAGGGAATATTTGGGATGAGGTCGCTTTCCCACAGAGGAATTCCTGCTGGGAATTTTGGGAATTTTAGGTAATATTTGGGATGAGGTTGCTTTCCCGAGGAGGAATTCCTACTGGGAATTTTGGGGAATATTTGGGATGAGTTTGCTTTGCTGAGGAGGAATTCCTGCTGGGAATTTTGGGAATTTTAAGGAATTTTAGGGATGAGGTTGTTCTGTTCCTGAGGAATTCCTGCTGGGAATTTTAGGGAATATTTGGGATGAGGTTGCTTTCCTGAGGAGGAATTCCTGCTGGGAATTTTTAGGAATATTTGGGATGTGGTTGTTCTGTTCTTGAGGGAGAATTCCTGCTGGGAATTTTAGGGAATATTTGGAATGAGGTTGTTCTGTTCCTGAGGAATTCCTGCTGGGAATTTTAGGGAATTTTAGGGAATATTTGGGATGTGGTTGCTTTCCCAAGGAGGAATTCCTGCTGGGATTTTAGGGAATTTTTTTAGGGAATTTCTTTAGGGAATATTTGGGATGAGGTCACTTTGCTGAGGAGGAATTCCTGCTGGGAATTTTAGGGAATTTTTGGAGGGAATTTTAGGGAATATTTGGGATGTGGTTGTTCTGTTCCTGAGGGAGAATTCCTGCTGGGAATTTAGGGAATTTCAGGGAATTTTTTGAGGGAATTTTAGGGAATATTTGGGATGAGGTCACTTTCCTGAGGGAGAATTACTGCTGGGAATTTTCGGGAATTTAGGGAATTTTAGGGAATATTTGGGATGAGGTTGTTCTGTTCCTATAGGGACAGGGGATGAATGGGTTTGGGGTGGGAAATCCTATAGGAACAGGGAATGGGTTTGGGGTGGGAAATCCTATAGGAAGAGGGAATGAATGGGTTTGGGGTGGGAAATGGGACAGGAATCCCCTGTGAACACCTCAACCCCACTCTGTCCCCACACTGTCCCGACCCCATTTCCCTTAGGAACAGAGTGAATTCTCCAGTCTCACCCCAATCCCACCTGACCCCACTCTCCCGACCCCATTTCCCTTGAGAAAAAATGGGGAATATTTTTAGGACATAAATCCCCCCAACCCGACCCCAATCCCAGTCTCTCCCCCTGACCCCACTCTCCCAACTCCATTTCCCACATGAACAGGGAACATTTTTAGGACACAAATCCCACCCCAACCCCACCCCAATCCCAGTCTCTCCCATAGATCCCAGTCTCTCTCCTGACCCCATTTCCCTTAGGAACAGAGTGAATTCTCCAATCCCAGTCCCTCCCACTGACCCCACTCTCCCAACCCCATTTCCCACATGAACAGGGAACGTTTTTAGGACACAAATCCCACCCCAACCCCAGCCCAACCCCAGTCTCTCCCGTTGATCCCAGTCTCTCTCCTGACCCCATTTCTCTTAGGAAGAGAGTGAATCCTCCAACCCCAATCCCAATCCCATACCCTCCCTCTGACCCTGCTCTCCCAACCCCATTTCCCACATGACCAGGGAACGTTTTTAGGACACAAATCCCCCAGGAACACCCAAATCCCACCCCAATCCCAGTCTCTCCCACTGACCCCACTCTCCCAACGCCATCTCCCTTTAGGTACAGCGTGAATCCCCCAGTCCCACCCCAATCCCAGTCCCTTCTATTGACCCCACTCTCCCAACCCCATTTCCCACATGAACAGGGAACATTTCTAGGACACAAACCCCACCCCAACCCCAGTCTCTCCCATTAATCCCAGTCTCTCTCCCGACCTCATTTCCCTTAGGAACAGAGTGAATTCCCCATGAACACCCCAACCCCAGTCTCTCCCACTGACCCCACTCTCCCAACCCCATTTCCCACACGAACAGGGAACATTTCTAGGACACAAACCCCACCCCAACCCCAGTCTCTCCCCATGACCCCACTCTCCCTGTCCCATCTCCCTTTAGGAACAGAGTGAATCCCCCAGGAACACCCCAATCCCACCTGACCCCACTCTGCCTGTCCCATTTCCCTTTAGGAATGGCGTGAATCCTCCAATCCCACCCCAATCCCAGTCTCTCTCCTGACCCCATTTCCCTTAGGAATGACGTGAATCCCCCAGGAACACCCCAATGCCACCCCAATCCCAGTCTTTCCCATCGATCCTGGTGTCTCTCCCGACCCCATTTCCCTTTAGGAACAGCATGAATCCCCCAGTCCCACCCCAATCCCATACCCTCCCATTGACCCCACTCTCCCAACCCCATTTCCCACATGAACAGGGAATGTTTTTAGGACACAAATCCCTCAGGAACACCCAAATCCCACCCCAATCCCAGTCTCTCCCCTGACCCCAGTCTCCCAATCCCATTTCCCACATGAACAGGGAATGTTTTTAGGACACAAATCCCCCAGGAACACCCCAATCCCACCCCAATCCCAGTCTCTCCCACTGACCCCACTCTCCCAACCCCATTTCCCACATGAACAGGGAACATTTTTAGGACACAAATCCCCCAGGAACACCCCAATCCCACTGACCCCAACACAATCCCAGTCTCTCCCATTGATCCTGGTCTCTCTCCTAACACCATTTCCCTTAGGAACAGAGTGAATTCTCCAATCCCAGTCTCTCCCACTGACTCCACTCTCCCAATCCCATTTCCCACATGAACAGGGAATGTTTTTAGGACACAAATCCCACCCCAACCCCACCCCAATCCCAGTCTCTCCCATTGATCCCAGTCTCTCTCCTGACCCCATTTCTCTTAGGAACAGAGTGAATCCTCCAACCCCACCCCAATCCCATACCCTCCCTCTGACCCTGCTCTCCCAACCCCATTTCCCACATGACCAGGGAATGTTTTTAGGACACAAATCCCCCAGGAACACCCAAATCCCACCCCAATCCCAGTCTCTCCCACTGACCCCACTCTCCCAACCCCATCTCCCTTTAGGTACGGCGTGAATCCCCCAGTCCCACCCCAATCCCAGTCCCTTCTATTGACCCCACTCTCCCAACCCCATTTCCCACATGAACAGGGAATGTTTTTAGGACACAAACCCCACCCCAACCCCAGTCTCTCCCATTAATCCCAGTCTCTCCCATTTCCCCCATCTCCCTGCAGGAACGGGGTGAACGTGGAAGGCGCGACGCACAAGCAGGTGGTGGATCTGATCCGCGCCGGCGAGAAGGAGCTGATCCTGACGGTGCTGTCGGTCCCGCCGCACGAGGCAGAGAACCTCGACCCCGGCGACGACTCGCTGGGCCAGGCCTTCTACGACTACACGGAGAAGCAGGCCGTGCCCATCTCCATCCCCACCTACAAACACGTCGAGCAGAACGGGGAGAAGTTCGTGGTGAGCGATGCCAAAGGGAAATTTGGGGTTTTCCTGTGGAATTCTGGGGTTTTCCCATGCAATTCTGTGGTTTTCCCATGTAAATTCTCATTTTCCCCGCAGAATTTGGTGTTCTCCCTGTGGAATTCTGTGTTTTCCCCATGAAATTCTGTGTTTTCCCTGCAGAATTCTGTGATTTCCAAAGTGAATTCTGTGTTTTCCCTGCAAAATTCTGTGGTTTCCCCGCAGAATTCTGTGGTTTTCCCTGCAGAATTCTGTGTTTTCCCCATGAAATTCTGTATTTTCCCTGCAGAATTCTGTGTTTTCCTTGCAGAATTCTGTGTTTTCCCTGCAGAATTCTCTGTTTTCCCTTCAGAATTCTGTGTTTTCCCTGCAGAATTCTCTGTTTTCCCTTCAGAATTCTGTGTTTTTCCTGCAGAATTCTCTGTTTTCCCTGCAGAATTCTGTGTTTTCCCCATGAAATTCTGTGTTTTCCCTGCAGAATTCTGTGTTTTCCCTGCAGAATTCTGTGTTTTCCCTGCAGAATTCTGTGTTTTCCCTGCAGAATTCTCTGTTTTCCCCATGAAATTCTGTGTTTTCCCTGCAGAATTCTGTGTTTTCCCTGCAGAATTCTGTGTTTTCCCCATGCAATTCTGTGTTTTCCCCATGCAATTCCTCATTTTTCCCACGGAATTCTGTGTTTCCCAAAGCGAATTCCGTGTTTTTCCTCTGCAATTCTGTGTTTTCCCTGTGAAATTCTGTGTTTTCCAAAATGAATTCTGTGTTTTCCCTGCGAAATTCTGTATTTTTCTCGTAGAATTCTGTGTTTTCCCCGCAGAATTCCATGTTTTCCCTGCAGAATTCTGTGGTTTCCAAAGGGAATTCTGTGTTTTCCCTGTGGAATTCTGTGTTTTCCCCATGCAATTTCTCATTTTCTCCGCAAAATTCCTTGTTTTCCCCATGCAATTCTTTGTTTCCCTGCACAGTTCTACATTTTCCCCACGCAATTCCTTGTTTTCCCCGCGGAGTTCTGTGTTTTCCCTGCCAAATTCTGTGATTTTCCAAGTGGAATTCTGTGTTTTCCCTGTGGAATTCCTTGTTTTCCCTGCAGAATTCCAAGTTTTCCAAAGTGCAATTCTGCCTTTTCCCCCAGAATTCCGTGTTTTCCCCCCAGAATTTCTCATTTTCCCCACGTAATCCCGTGTTTTCCCCGCAAAATTCCATGTTTTCCCTGCAAAATTCCATGTTTTCCCCTCAAAATTCCGTGTTTTCCCCGCAAAATTCCGTGTTTTCCCTGCGAAATTCCGTGTTTTCCCCGCGAAATTCCTCATTTTCCAAAGCGGTTTTATTGGTCGATTCGGAACACTGGGGTCAGGAGTTGTGCTACTTCATCCCCGTGGGCATTGCCGAGTTTTTGGGAAAAAGTTTTTGGGGTGGAAAGCAAAAGGAATGGATTCCATTCAGGAATATTTGGGAATATTTGGGAACATCTTTTCCACAAGGGCGAGCCGTGCCCATTTCCATCCCCACCTGCAAACACGTCGAGCAGAAAGGGGAGAAGTTCGTGGTGAGCGATGCCAAAGGGAAATTTGGGGTTTTCCATGTGGAATTCTGTGGTTTCCCCACGGAATTTTGTGGTTTTCCTGCGCAATTCCTCATTTTCCCCACAGAATTCAGTGTTTTTCCTGCGCAATTCCGTGTTTTTCCCATGCAAATCCTCATTTTCTCCGTGAAATTCTTTGTTTTCCCCATGCAATTCCTCATTTTCCCCGCAGAATTCTGTGTTTTCCCTGCAGAATTCTGTGTTTTCCAGTGGGAATTCTGTGGTTTCCCTGCGGAATTCTCTGGTTTTTCTGCGGAATTCTGTGTTTTCCTCTGCAATTCTGTGTTTTCCCTGCAGAATTCTGTATTTTTCCTCTGCAATTCTGTGTTTTCCCCACGCCAATCCTCATTTTCCCTGTGCAATTCTGTGTTTTCCCTGCAAAATTCTGTGTTTTTCCTGCTGAATTCTGTGGTTTCCCTGCGGAATTCTGTGTTTTCCCTGCAAAATTCTGTGTTTTCCCTGCGGAATTCCTATTTTCCTTGTGCAATTCTGTGTTTTCCCCACAGAATTCTCTGTTTTTCCTGGGAAATTCTGTGTTTTCCCTGCAAAATTCTGTGTTTTCTTTGCACAATTCCTTCTTTTCATGCAATTCCTCATTTTTCTCAGGGAATTCCTCCTTTTCCCTGCGGAATTCTCTGTTTTCATGCAATTCCTCATTTTCCCCACATGCAATTCCATGTTTTCCCTGTGAAATTCCATGTTTTCCCCACAGAATTCTGTGTTTTCCCTGCACAATTCTTCATTTTCCCCACCCAATTCCTCATTTTTCTTGCGCAATTCCTTGTTTTCCCTGCAGAATTCCTTGTTTTCATGCAATTCCTTGTTTTTCCTACGTAATTCTTTGTTTTCCCTGCACAAGTCCATGTTTTCCCCATGCAATTCCTCATTTTCCCCACAGAATTGTTTTCCCTGTGCAATTCTGTGGTTTCCCCATGGAATTCCATGATTTCTCCGTGGAATTCTCTGTTTCCCCTTTGGAATTCTGTGTTTTCCAAAGCAAATTCTGTGTTTTCCCTGCAAAATTCTGTGATTTCCAAAGGGAATTCTGTGTTTTCCCTGCAGAATTCCATGTTTTCCCTGCGGAATTCTGTGTTTTCCTTGAGCAATTCTGTGGTTTTCCCCACGGAATTCCATGTTTTCTCCATGAAATTCTGTGTTTTCCCCATGAAATTCTGTGTTTTCTCCGCAGAATTCCGTGTTTTCCCCATGAAATTCCTCACGGAATTCCTTGTCGTCATGCAATTCCTCGTTTTCCCTGCAGAATTCCTTGTTTTCCTTGCAGAATTCCTTGTTTTCATGCAAATCTCATTTTCCCTGTGGAATTCTGTGTTTTCTCCCCGGAATTCCTCGTTTTTGGTGCAGAATTCCATGTTTTCCCCACAGATTTCCATGTGCTCCTCCCAGAATTCCATGTTTGCCCCCCAGAATTCCATGTTTTCCCTGCGGAATTCTGTGTTTTCCCCCTCAGAATTCCATGTTTTCCCTGCAGATTTCCATGTTTTCCCACCAGAATTCCACGTTTTCCCACAGAATTCCTCATTTTTCCTGTGCAATTCCTCGTTTTCCCTGCACAATTCGTTTTCCCTGCAGAATTCTTCCTTTTCCCTGCACAATTCCTCATTTTCCCCACAGACTTCCTCATTTTCCCCACAGAATTCTTCCTTTTCCCTGCACAATTTCTCATTTTCCTCATCCAATTCCTCATTTTTCCTGCACAATTCCTTGTTTTCCCCACACAATTCCTCATTTTCTAAGCGGTTTAATCGGAAATTTCCTGGAAATTTTTATCAGGATTTTTCCTCAAAATACTGTTTTTTTTTTCACCAAAACACCAGGATTCTTCCTCAAAACACCAGGATTTTTCCCAAAACAGCAGGATTCGTCCTCAAATATCAGGGGTTTTTCCCTAAAACACCAGGATTTTCCCCCAAAACAGCAGGATTTTTGGGAACATTTGGGAATATTCAGGAATTTTGGGGAACATTCCTGATTTTCCCATTTTTCCCAGGTGTACAACGTTTCCATGGCGCCAGCTCTGCTCCAAGCGCTATCGGGAATTTGCCATTTGGGAACATTCGGGAGCATTTAGGATTTTTGGGAATCTCACAGAACATTCCAGATTTTCCCATTTTTCCCAATTTTCCCATTTTTCCCAATTTCCCCATTTTTCCCAGGTGTACAACATTCCCATGACACCAGCTCTGCTCCAAGCGCTGTCGGGAATTTTCCATTCAGGAACATCTGGGAACATTCAGGAATATTTAGGATATTCAGGAATCTCACAGAACATTCCCATTTTTCCCAATTTTCCCATTTATTCCCAGCTGTACAACGTGTACATGGCCGGCCGCCAGCTCTGCTCTAAATGCTATCAGGAATTCTCCATTCAGGATCATTCAGGAACATTTAGAATATTCAGGAATCTCACAGGAGTCTCATAGAACATTCTCAATTTTCCCAATTTTCCCATTTTTCCTGATTTTCCCGATTTTCCCCAGGTGTACAACGTGTACATGGCTGGCCGCCAGCTCTGCTCCAAGCGCTATCAGGAATTCTCCATTCGGGAACATTTGGGAACCTTTAGGATTTTTGGGAATCTCACAGGAATCTCACAGAACATTCCTGATTTTCCCATTTTTCCCATTTTCCCGTTATTTTTCCCAGGTATACAACATTTACATAGCGCCAGCTCTGCTCCAAGCACTATTGGGAATTTTCCATTCAGGATCATTCAGGAACATTTAGGATAATTAGTAATCTCACAGAACATTCCCAATTTTCCCATTTTTCCCAATTTTCCCAATGTTTTTCCCAGGTGTACAACGTGTACATGGCCGGCCGCCAGCTCTGCTCCAAACACTACTGGGAATTCTCCATTTGGGGATATTTGGGAGTATTTATTTGGGAATTTTTGGGAATATTTGGGGAATATTTGGGGAACAAACATTCCAAATTTTCCCGATGTTTTTCCCAGGTATACAACGTGTACATGGCCGGCCGCCAGCTCTGCTCCAAGCGCTATCGGGAATTCTCCGTTCAGGAATATTTGGGATATTCAGAAATCTCACAGAACATTCCCATTTTTCCTGATATTTCCCAATTTTCCCGTTTATTCCCAGGTGTACAACGTGTACATGGCCGGCCGCCAGCTCTGCTCTAAGCGCTATCGGGAATTCTCAATATTATTTATTTGGGAATCTTTGGGGAATATTTTGGGAATAAACATTCCCGATTTTCCCATTTTTCCCATTTTTCTAAGGATTACCGGGAATTCTCCATTCAGGAATATTCAGGAATCTCACAGAACATTCTTGATTTTCCCGTTTTTCCCATTTTTCCCATTTTTCCCAATTTTCCCAATTTTCCCGTTTATTCCCAGGTGTACAACGTGTACATGGCCAGCTGCCAGCTCTGCTCCAAGCGCTATCAGGAATTTTCCGTTCAGGAATATTTAGGATATTCAGGAATCTCACAGAACATTACTGTTTTTCCATTTTTTCCCGATTTTTCTGATGTTTTTCCCAGGTGTAAAATGTGTACATGGCCCGCCGCCAGCTCTGCTCCAAGCACTGTTGGGAATTCTCAATATTATTTCTTTGGGAATCTTTGGGGAATATTTTGGCAATAAACATTCCCGATTTTCCCATTTTTCCCATTTTTCTAAGTGTTACCAGGAATTCTCCATTCAGGAATATTCAGGAATCTCACAGAACATTCTTGATTTTCCCGTTTTTCCCATTTTTCCCAATTTTCCCGTCTATTCCCAGGTGTACAACGTGTACATGGCCGGCCGCCAGCTCTGCTCCAAGCGCTATCGGGAATTTTCCGTTCAGGAATATTTGGGATATTCAGTAATCTCACAGAACATTCCTGATTTTCCCATTTTTCCCGATTTTCCCCATGTTTTTCCCAGGTGTACAACGTGTACATGGCTGGCCGCCAGCTCTGCTCCAAGCGCTATCGGGAATTCTCCGTTCAGGAATATTTGGGATATTCAGAAATCTCACAGAACATTCCCATTTTTCCTGATTTTTCCCAATTTTCCCGTTTATTCCCAGGTGTACAACGTGTACATGGCCGGCCGCCAGCTCTGCTCCAAGCGCTATCGGGAATTCGCCATCCTCCACCAGAACCTGAAGAGGGAATTCGCCAACTTCACCTTCCCGCGCCTCCCCGGCAAGTGGCCATTCTCACTGTCCGAGCAGCAGCTGGACGCCCGCAGGAGGGGCCTGGAGGAGTACCTGGAGAAGGGTAGGGAGCTGGGAATTCCCAAAATTCCCACGGGATTCCCAAAAATTCCTGTGGGAATGGTGGGATTACCATTGGGATTGCCGAAATTCCCATTGGAAACGGCTGAATTCCCGTTGGAATTGCCGAAATTCCCATGGGGATTGCCGAAATTCTCAGGGAATTCCCAAAATTCCCATGGAATTCCCAAAAATTCCCGAGGGAACAGTGGGATTCCCATTGGGATTGTCAAAGTTCCCGTTGGGATTGCCAAAATTCCCAAGGAATTCCCAAAAATTCCCAAGGGAACAGCGGGATTCCCCTTGGGAACGGCAGAATTCCTGTTGGGGTTGCCGAAATTCTCACGGAATTCCCAAAAATTCCCATGGGAATGGCAGGATTCCCATTGGGAACGCCGAAATTCTCACGGAATTCCCAAAATTCATGTGGGATTCCCATTGGGATTGCCGAAATTCTCACAGAATTCCCAAAAATTCCCATGGGAACAGCAGAATTCCCATTGGGATTGCTGAAATTCTCACAGAATTCCCAAAATTCCCGTGGAATTCCCAAAAATTCCTGTAGGAATGGCGGGATTCCCATTGGGATTGCCGAAATTCCTGTTGGGATTGCCGAAATTCTCACGGAATCCCCAAAATTCTCACGGAATTCCCAAAAATTCCCATGGGAATTCCAGAATTCTCATTGGGATTGCTGAAATTCCCATTGGGAGCGGCAGAATTCCCATTGGGATTGCCAAAATTCCCACAGAATTCCCAAAATTCCCACAGGATTCCCATTGAGAATGGCGGGATTTCCCTTGGCAGTTCTGGAATTCGCGCGGTGTTCTCGGAATTCCCGTTGGGAATGGCAGAATTCCCGTGGAATTCACCAGAATTCCCATTGGGAGTCACAGAATCCCCACAGGATTCCCAGAATTCCCACAGGATTCCCCAGAATTTCCATTGGGAATGGCTGGATTCCCTTAGGGAGTTCTGGAATTCGTACAGTGTTCCCGGAATTCCTGTTGGGAATTGCAAAATTCCCACAGGATTCGTGGAATTCCCATTGGGAAGGGCAGAATTCCCATGGGATTCCCCAGAATTCCCATTGGGAATGACAGAGTTATCACGAGATCCCTGGAATTCCCATTGGGAAGGGCAGAATTCCCACAGGATTTCCCAGAATTCCCGTTGGGAATCATGGAATCCCCACAGTATTCCCAGAATTCCCATTGGGAGTCGCAGAATTCCCATTGGGAATCACGTAATCCCCACAGTATTCCCGGAATTCCCATTGGGAAGGGCAGAATTCCCACGGGATTCCTCAGAATTTCCATTGGGAATCACAGAATTCCCGCAGTATTCCTGGAATTCCCATTGGGAATGGTGGAATTCCTGTGGTATTCCCAGAATTCCCGTTGGGAATGGCAAAATTCCCAAGGTGTTCCCCAGAATTCCCACTGGGAATCAGAGAATTCCCACTGGGAGTCGCAGAATTACTGTGGTATTCCCACGGGATTCCCGGAATTCCCATCAGGAGTCACAGAATTCCCACAGGATTCCTAGAATTCCCATTGGGAATTTACGAATTCCCACGGGATTCATGGAATTCCCATTGGGAATGATGGAATCCCCGCAGTATTCCCCAGAATTCCCATTGGGAATGGCAGAATCCCCGCAGGATTCCCTGAATTCCCATGGGATTGCTCAGAATTGCCATTGGGAATGGCAGAATTCCCACAGTATTCCTGGAATTCCCATTGGGAATCAGGGAATTCCTGCAGGATTCCAGGAATTCCCGTTGGGAATGGCGGAATTCCTGTGGGGGTTGTGGAATTCCCACCCCGATGGGGTTTGGGTTGCTTTGATGGGGTGGGAAAAGGGGGTGTGGGGTGGGGTTTGGGATTTGGGATTTGGGATTTGGGATTTGGGGTGGGATTTGGGATTTGGGGTTTGGGATTTGGGATTTGGGATTTGGGATTTGGGATTTGGGGTGGGATTTGGGATTTGGGATTTGGGATTTGGGATCTGGGGTAGGGTTTGGGATTTGGGATTTGGGATTTGGGATTTGGGATTTAGGGTTTGGGATTTGGGGTGGGATTTGGGGGGTTTGGAGTGGGATTTGGGGTGGAGGGTGGGAGGGGACATGGGACGTTCCTTGGGTCTACCTTGGAGAGGGTCTGGATCCATGGGGGACATCAGGAGATGGAGAATATGGAGTTAGCAGTGACCCAGGGGACAGCAGGTGACCCAGGTGACATTGGAGGTGTCCATGGAAGGACACCAGGAGATGGAGAACATGGAGTTAACAGTGAGAGGAGGTGACCCAGGTGACATTTCTTGGATCCACCTTGGAGAAGTTCTGGATCCATGGGGGACAGCAGGACAGGGAGAATGTGGAGTCAGCAGGGACCCAGGGGACAGGAGGTGACTGAGGTGACATTGGAGGTGTCCATGGAGGGACAGCAGGACATGGAGAACGTGGGGTTGACAGTGACAGGAGGTGACCCAGGTGACATTCCCTGGATCCACCTTTGGAGAGGTTCTGGGTCCATGGGGGACATCAAGACATGGAGAACATGGAGTTAGCAGTGACAGGAGGTGACCCAGGTGACATTCCCCAGGCTGATCCACCTTGGAGAGGGTGTGGATCCATGGGGGACAGCAGGATATGGAGAACATGGAGTTAACAGGGGACAGGAGGTGACTGAGGTGATATTGGAGGTCTTCATGGAGGGACAGCAGGACATGGAGAACGTGGGGTTGACAGTGACAGCAGGTGACCCAAGTGACATTCCCTGGATCCACCTAGGAGAGGTTCTCTATCCATGGAGGACAGCAGGATATGGAGAACATGGAGTTAGCAGTGACAGGAGGTGACTGAGGTGACATTCCTGGGGTTCATCTGTCTTGGAGAAGGTCTGGATCCATGGGGGACAGCAGGACAGGAGAACATAGAGTTAGCAGTGACAGGAGGTGACAGAGGTGACTTTCCTTGGGTTGTTCCACCTTGGAGAAGTTCTGGATCCATGGAAAACATGGAGAACATGGAGTTAGCAGTGACAGTAGGTGACACGGGAGAGAGTCTGGATCCATAGGAGATCCCATGGAAAAGATGGAGTTAGCAGGGACAGGAGGTGACAGAGGTGACATTCCTTGGATCCATCTTGGAGGAGTTCTGGATCCATAGGAGATCCCATGGGAAACATGGAGCTAACAGTGACAGGAGGTGACAGAGGTGACATTCCCAGGGCTGATCCACCTTGGAGAAGTTCTGGATCCATGGAAAATCCCATGGAAAACGTGGAGCTAGCAGTGACAGGAGGTGACACTGGGAGGACAGGAGGTGACACAGGAGAGGTTCTAGATCCATGGAAGAACAGCAGGACAGGGAGAATGTGGAGCTAACAGTGACAGGAGGTGACAGAGGTGACATTCCTTGGGTTGACCCATCATGGAGAAGTTCTGGACCCATGGAAGATCCCATGGAGAACATGGAATTGACAGTGACAGGAGGTGACAGAGGTGACAGAATCCCCTCGGGATGGGTTGGGATCCCAGGAAAGGGACACTGGGATGCTCCAGAGGTGACAACCTGGTGACATCCTGGTGACATCCCGCAGTGTGCTCCATCCGGGTCATCGGCGAGAGCGACATCATGCAGGAGTTCCTGTCGGAGTCGGACGAGGTGGGTGACGTCATCCCGCGGAATTCCATGGAAAAAATCCCTTTTCCATGGAATGTCGAGGTTGGGAAACCTTCCCTGCCCAGCTGTCCCCAAGGCCACCCTGATCCGTGTCCCCAAGTGCCACATCCACAAGTTTTTTGGGACAATTCTGCCTGTTTTTGATGAGATTTGGGTTTGATCCCACAGAATTCCATGGAAAAAAATCTTCCTATGGAATCCTGGAAAAGTCCTCCAAAGTCTTTGTGTCCAGCTGTCCCCAAAGCCACCCTGATCTGTGTCCCCAAGTGTCACATCTGTGGGGTTTTGGGACAATTCCACCTGGTTTTTATGGGATTAAGTCTTGATCCCACAGAATTCCATAATAAAAAATCCCTTTTTCATGGAATTTCCCAGGTTGGAATACCTTCCCTGTCCAGCTGTCCCCAAGGCCACCCCGATCTGTGTCCCCAAGTGTCACATCCACAAGTTTCTTGGGACAATTCCACCTGGTTTTGATGGGATTAAGTCTTGATCCCACAGAATTCCATAATAAAAAATCCCTTTTTCATGGAATTTCCAAGGTTGGGAAAACCAACCTCAAAGATCCTGATATCCAAATGTCCCCAAGGCCACCATGATCTGTGTCCCCAAGTGTCACATTTGTGGGGTTTTGGGACAATTCTGCCAGGTTTTTATGGAATTGAGTCTTGATCCCACAGAATTCCATGGGAAAAATCTTTTTATGGAATCCTGGAAAAGTCTTCTGAAATCTTTGTGTCCAAATGTCCCCAAAGCCACCCCAATCTGTGTCCCCAAGTGTCACATCCACAAGTTTTTTGGGACAATTCTGCCAGGTTTTGATGAGATTTGGGTTTGATCCCACAGAATTCTGTTGGAAAAATCCCTTTTTCATGGAATTTCCAAGGTTGGGAAACCTTTCCTGTCCAGCTGTCCCCAAGGCCACCCCGATCTGTGTCCCCAAGTGTCACATCTGTGGGGTTTTGGGACAATTCCACCTGGTTTTGATGGGATTGAGGTTTGATCCCACAGAATTCCATGGGAAAAATCCCTTTTTCGTGGAATTTCCTTGGAATTTCCAAGGTTGGAAAAGCCAACCTGAAAGATACTGATGTCCAAATGTCCCCAAGGCCACCCCGATCTGTGTCCCCAAGTGTCACATCTGTGGGGTTTTGGGACAATTCTGCCTGTTTTTTATAGAATTGATTCACCCCAAACTCCCAAAATTCCTCCAAACCCCACAATCCTTCGGGAATAAGGTGGGAATGAGGGAAATCTGGGAATTCCAGAGGGTGAATCCACCAAAAATCCCAAATTCTGCGACAATTCCAGGGATAAAATTCCACCAAAAACCACAAATTGAGGAATTGTACTGAGAAATTAATCCAAAAATCCCACAAATTTGGAATAAAATCCCAACCCCATCCCTCCTCCTTCCCCAAATCCGTGGGAAAATTGTGGAATTCCTGATTTTTGGGGATTTTTCCATAGAAATCTTCCCCAAAATCCCCCGGATTTAGGATAAAATTCCAATCAAATCCCTTCTCTCTCTCTGAGATCCCAAATCTCTGGGAAAATCGTCAAATTCCTGATTTTTGGGGGATTTTTCCCTAGAAATTCTCCCAAAAAATCCCACAAATTTGGGATAAAATTCCACCCCATCCCTCCTCCTTCCCCAACTCCCTGATAAACTCTGGAATTCCTGATTTTTGGTGAATTTTCCCTAGAAATTCTCAAAAAAATCTCACAAATTTGGGATAAAATTCTAACCCAATTCCTCCTCCTTCCCCAAATCCTTGGGAAAATCGTCACATTCCTGATTTTTGGGGATTTTTCCATAGAAATTCTCCCAAAAACCCCACAAATTTGGGATAAAATTCCACCCTTGTTCCTCCTTCTTCCCCAACTCCCTGATAAAACATCAAATTCCTGATTTTTTTTTGATTTTTCCTTAGAAATTCTCCCCAAAATCCCACAAATTCAGGATAAAATCCCAACTCATTCCTCCTCCTTCCCCAAATCCTTGGGGGAAAATCATCCAATTCCTGATTTTTTGGTGATTTTTCCCTAAAAATTCTCCTAAAAACTCCACAAATTTGGGCTAAAATCCCAACCCCATCCCTCCCCCTTCCCCAACTCCCTGATAAACCATGGAATTCCTGATTTTTGAGGATTTTTCCATAGAAATTCTCCCCAAAATCTGACAAATTTGGGACAAAATCCCAACCCCATCCCTCCTCCCTCTTTGGCATGTCAAATTCCTGATTTTTGAGGATTCTTCCCTAGAAATTCCCCTAAAAACTCCACAAATTTGGGCTAAAATCCCAACCCCGTCCCTCCTCCTTCCCCAAATCCCTGATAAAACCTGGAATTCCTGATTTTTGGGGATTTTTCCGTGTTTTCCCCAGAACTACAACGGTGTGTCAGACGTGGAGCTGCGCGTCGCTCTGCCTGACGTCTCCACAGTGACGGTGAGGGTGAAGAAGAACAGCACCACCGACCAGGTGTACCAGGTGAGCTCAGCCCATGGAATTCCCTCCTTTCCCACCTGGAATGTCATCTTTTCCACCTGGAATGGCCATTTCCCTTCTTTCCCACCTGGAATTGGCATTCCCAACTGGAATTCCTTCCTTTCTTCCAAATTTCTTCCATTCCCAGCTGGAATTCCCTCCTTTTCCACCTGGAATTTCATCCTTTTCCACCAGGAATTTCCATTTCTCACCTGGAATTTCCTCTTTTCCACCTGGATTTTCCATTCCCACCTTTTCCACCTGGAATTGTGATTCTCACTGGGAATTCCCATCCCTCACCTGGAATTGCCATTCTCACCTGGAATTTCCTCCTTTTCCATGTGGAATTCCCTCCTTTCCCACCTGGAATTGCAATTCCCAACTGGAATTCCCTCCTTTCCCACCTGGGATTGGGATTCCTGCCGGGAATTCCCTCCTTTCCCAGCTGGAATGTCCTCTTTTCCACCTGGATTTTCCTCTTTTCCCATCTGGAGTTTCCATTCCTAGCTGGAATTCCCTCCTTTCCCACTAGGAATTGGGATTCCCACCTGCAATTTCCTCTTTTCCTACCTGGATTTTCCTCGTTCCCACCTGGATTGGCCATTTCCCTCCATTTCCACTTGGAATTCCCTCCTTTCCCACCTGGAATGTCATCTTTTCCACCTGGAATGGCTATTCCTGCTGGGAATTCCCTCCTCTCCCACCTGGAATTGTGATTCCCACCTGGAATGTCCCCTTTCCCACCTGGAATTGCAATTCCCACCTGGAATTCCCTCCTTTCCTGCTGGGAATTCCCTTCTTTCCCACCTGGATTGGCCATTTCCCTCCTTTCCCACCTGGAATTCCCACCTGGAATTCCCACCTGGAATTTCCCTCCTTTCCCACCTGGGATTGGGATTCCCACCTGGAATTTCCTCTTTCCTACCTGGATTTTCCTCCTTTCCCACCTGGAATGTCATCTTTTCCACCTGGAATGTCATCTTTTCCACCTGGAATTCCCTCCTTTCCCACCTGGAATTGTGATTCCCACCAGGAATTCCCCTCTTTCCCAGCTGGATTTTCCTCTTTTCCACCTGGAGTTTCCTCTTTTCCCACCTGGAGTTTCCATTCCCAGCTGGAATTTCCTCCTTTCCCACCTGGAATGTCATCTTTCCCACCTGGGATTGGGATTCCCACCTGGAATTCCCTCCTTTCCCACTAGGAATGGCCATTTCCCTCCTTTCCCACCTAGATTTTCCTCTTTTCCACCTAGAATTGCAATTCCCACCTGGACTTTCCTCCTTTCCCACTGGGAGTTTCCATTCCTCACCTGGAATTACAATTCCCACCTGGAATTCCCTCCTTTCCTGCTGGGAATTCCCTGCTTTCCCACCTGGATTGGCTATTTCCCTCCTTTCCCACCTGGAATTCCCACCTGGAATTTCTTTCCTTTCCCACCTGGGATTGGGATTCCCACCTGGAATTTCCTCTTTCCCACCTGGATTTTCCTCCTTTCCCAGCTGGAATGTCATGTTTTCCACCTGGAATTCCCTCCTTTCCCACCTGGAATTGTGATTCCCACCAGGAATTCCCCTCTTTCCCAGCTGGATTTTCCTCTTTTCCACCTGGAGTTTCCTCTTTTCCCACCTGGAGTTTCCATTCCCAGCTGGAATTTCCTCCTTTCCCACCTGGAATGTCATCTTTCCCACCTGGGATTGGGATTCCCACCTGGAATTCCCTCCTTTCCCACTAGGAATGGCCATTTCCCTCCTTTCCCACCTAGATTTTCCTCTTTTCCACCTAGAATTGCAATTCCCACCTGGACTTTCCTCCTTTCCCACTGGGAGTTTCCATTCCTCACCTGGAATTACAATTCCCACCTGGAATTCCCTCCTTTCCTGCTGGGAATTCCCTGCTTTCCCACCTGGATTGGCTATTTCCCTCCTTTCCCACCTGGAATGTCCTCTTTTCCACCTGGATTTTCCTCTTTTCCCACCTGGAATGTCCTCTTTTCCACCTGGATTTTCCTCTTTTCCACCTGGAGTTTCCATTCCCAGCTGGAATTTCCTCCTTTCCCACCTGGAATTGGGATTCCTGCTGGGAATTCCCTCCTTTCCCACTAGGAATTGGGATTCCCACCTGGAATTTCCTCTTTTCCTACCTGGATTTTCCTCTTTCCCACCTGGATTGGCCATTTCCCTCCATTTCCACTTGGAATTCCCTCCTTTCCCACCTGGAATTGCAATTCCCACCTGGAATTCCCTCCTTTCCCACCTGGATTTTCCATTCCCACCTGGATTTTCCTCCTTTTCCGCTTGGAATTTCCTCCTTTCCCACCTGGAATTTCCTCTTTTCCTACCTGGATTTTCCTCTTTCCCACCTGGATTGGCCATTTCCCTCCATTTCCACTTGGAATTCACTCCTTTCCCACCTGGAATGTCGTCTTTTCCACCTGGAATTCCCTCCTTTCCCACCTGGAATGTTGTCTTTTCCACCTGGAATTCCCTCCTTTTCCACCTGGAATTTCCATCCCTCATCTGGACTTTCCCCTTTTCCACCTGGATTGGCCATTTCCCTCCTTTCCCCCCTGGAATCTCATCTTTTCCACCTGGAATTCCCTCCTTTCCCACCTGGAATTTCCTCCTTTCCCACCTGGAATTTCCTCCTTTCCCACCTGGAATTGCCTTTCCCACCTGGAATTCACTCCTTTCCCACCTGGAATTGGGATTCCTGCTGGGAATTCCCTCCTTTCCCACCTGGAATTTCCCCTTTCCCACCTGGATTGGCCATTTCCCTCCATTCCCACCTGGATTTTCCTTCTTTTCCCATCTGCATTTTCCTTCCCCATGTGAATTTTCCCACCTGGAATTTCCATCCCCTCACCTGGATTTTCCTTTTTCCCACCTGAATTTCCCTTTTCCACCAGGAATTTCCTCTTTCCCACCTGGAACTTCTTTTCCCACCTGGAATTCCCTCCTTTTCCACCTGGAATTGCATTTTGCACCTGGAATTTCTTCCTTTCCCACCTGGAATTGTGATTCCCACCTGGAATTCCCTCCTTTTCCAACTGGAATTCCCACTTTTCCCACCAGGAATTCCCTCCTTTCCTGCCTGGAATTGCAATTCCTACCTGGAATTTCCTCCTTTCCTACCTGGATTTTCCTCCTTTTCCACCTGGAATTGCCATTTCTGACTGGAATTCCCTCCTTTCCCACCTGGAATGTCCTCTTTTCCAACTGGAATTCCCTCCTTTCCCACTTGGAATTCCCTTCTTTCCCACCTGCAATTTCCTCCTTTCCCACCTGGAATTGCAATTCCCAGCTGGAATTTCTTCCTTTCCCACCTAGATTTTCCTCTTTTCCCACTAGGAATGGCCATTTCTGACTGGAATTCCCTCCTTTCCCACCTGGAATTGTGATTCCCACCTGAAATTTCCTCTTTCCCACCTGGATTTTCCTCCTTTCCCACCTGGAATGTCATCTTTTCCACCTGGATTTTCCTCTTTTCCACCTGAAGTTTCCATTCCCACCTGGAATTTCCTCCTTTCCCACCTGGAATTGCAATTCCCAGCTGGAATTTCTTCCTTTCCCACCTGGAATTCCCTCCTTTCCCACCTGGAATTTCCTTTCCCACCTCAATTTCCCTTTCCCAGCAGGAATTTCCTCCTTTCCCACCTGGAATTCCCTCCTTTCCCATCTCAATTTTCCTTTCCCAGCAGGAATTTCCCCACTTTCCCATCACCAAAATCCACCAAAACCACAAATCACAGCGAATAAAAGCTGAAAAAACTCTAAAAAAAATTCTCCAAATTCAGCTGGAAAAAAAATCCAAAACCTCAAAATTCCACAAATAAACAGAATTTGGCCAACTTCGGGACATTCCATGGAATTTCCACCCAAAATTATAATTCCAAACTGGAATTCTGAATCCACCCCAAAAGGAAGGAAATTCCACCTGGAGGAAAAGGAAATTTGGGGGGAAAAAATCCCTAAAAATCCTCCGTGGGTTTAACAGAAAAGATAAAAAATCAGGTTTTCCACAATCAGGGGGTTTTTTTGGGAATGCCTGACGCCGTTTTCTGGTTTTTTGGGAATTTCTGATCCCGATTTTCTGGCATTTTCCAGGCTGTGGCTGCCAAGGTGGGCATGGACAGTGTCACTGCCAACTACTTCGCCCTCTTCGAGGTCATCAACCACTCCTTCGGTGAGCCTGGAGTCCTGGGATTGGGGGAAAATGGGTTTTTGGGAGAATTTTTGGGATGGGGATTCAGTTTTTGGGATAATTTTGGGATGGTGACTCCGTTTTTGGGACAATTTCAGGATGAGAACTCCATTTTTGGGACAATTCCTGGGATGTTGATTCAATTTTTGGGACAATTCTGGGATGAGAACTCCGTTTTTGGGATAATTTTGGGATGAAAACTCTGTTTTTGGGATAATTCCTGGGATGGTGATTCAATTTTTGGGATAATTTAGGGATGGTGATTCAATTTTTGGGACAATTCTGGGATGAGAACTCCGTTTTTGGGATAATTTTGGGATGAAAACTCTGTTTTTGGGATAATTCCTGGGATGGTGATTCAATTTTTGGGATAATTTAGGGATGGTGATTCAATTTTTGGGACAATTCTGGGATGAGAACTCCGTTTTTGGGATAATTTTGGGATGAAAACTCTGTTTTTGGGATAATTCCTGGGATGGTGATTCAATTTTTGGGATAATTTAGGGATGGTGATTC
>NW_028147786.1:0-51669 GCF_008360975.1 Lichenostomus cassidix
TCTTTCAAATGGGTCAAAGTTGGAGTTCTTAAAGTAGCATATTTCATATATATATATTTCAGAAATTCCACATGTATGTTTCATATGTTTCCATATTTCACCATAATTCAAGGGTAAGAAATCTGTATTTCTTCACAATTTTTAAAAAACTTTCTTCTTTTTTTTTTTTTTTTAATTCTTGTAATAAAAAAATGTATTAAAATCTGTACTTTAAATTCTGCACTTTAAGTCTCAGAAATATTCCAACTACCTCGTGAGGAGCTGATGACTGAGCATCTTCCCCTTGCACAGAGCACTGAAATAATTCCCTGCAACATTTTGCAGGATTTGGAAATCCACTTGCCAAGCTCCCAGTGACTGACATTCACCCACGCAGAAGCAGCTGGGGAGCTGTGGATGCAATTTCCTTCCACTTCTGTTGTTTTGCAAAGCACCAAAGCCCCCAAACCATCAGAGATTTTACCCACTGACCTGTGACACTCCCCACACATTGTCACCTGTGCTTGTAAAGCGTGAAAATAATGGATTAGTTCTGAGAAGTTTCTAATATTCAAGGAAATCCTGACCTGCGTCTGAATTTCAGTCCCTCTGAAGCCTAAAGTGAAGCATAAAGACAAGAAAAAGGCTTTGAAAAGCTGTTGTAAAACCACAGCAGTGAGGCCCTGCCAGCCGTGTCAGTGTGCCACTGCTGTGCCACCAGGACACAGAGCCCTGCTGTGCCACCAGGACACAGAGCCCTGCTGCTATCACGCAGAGCAGATGTTGGGCCACATCAGCAGGCAGGAGGGACATTGTCCTGCTCTCTCCAGCTCTGGCTGCACACAGCGTTTACCTCGCCAAACACTTCTCCTTTGTTCTCTGCTCTCAGGGAATCACTGCAGCTCAGCGAGGTTCAGGATGCTGAACCAGACCTGGCATCCCAAACTGTAGATTTGAGGCTGGAATCCATCCATTTTGATCTTTCTGGGGCTGGTTTTTCCATTCCACAGCCACGGTGCTGCTGGCAGTGGATATTTTGCTCTGCCTCGATGCTCCTGGCTGGGATTCGTTTGTTTTTAATGGGAATTTGCTCCTGTGTTGCCCATGTGACTCATATCCCATCAGAAGGAGTTCTTCCAGCAAACACCAGCAGGGCTGGGGAATGGCAGAGGCTGATCAGCTGTGCCTGGAAACATCCAAACCATCTGCAGCCACTGTGAAACTGCTAATGTCACCCCTCAGCCAGCTCAGTTCAGCACACGAGTGGCACAGGGGGTGATTTTTCACCCCTAACTGCTCAATATCAAACGAAATGGGAGATTGCAATGGCAGTGTTATCATTGGTGAGTTATACTCACAGCCAGGCTGTTTTTCTGCCTCTTGGCATCATCACTTCTCACTCGAGGTCGCTTTGCCTCGTCCATGGCTGCTCTGTGCAAACCTTCAGCTTTATTTCAAACGCTCAATGGCAATTAGCAAAAGCCCACAATGAGGTTGATCACCTATCAGCTGCACACTGAACGGCCATATTCCCTTCCCAATGGCTTGGAAATGCCTGGGAAAAATAGGAAATAGAGGGGGGGAACTTCAGGATTGCTGGAACTAAGGTTGGGAGTCAAAGGGGAAGGGATTGAGTGTGACCCTCCCCTGCTATTTAAGCCCAGGTGGGCTTTGGCTCCCAGGTGAGGCATCTGCAGTGGAGCTGTGCTGGTGAGAAGGGGCAGTGTTGGGGTTTTCTGGGAGCTCTCTTGCTGTTTGGTTTTCATGGGATGAGTTCTTTGCTTTAATTCATGCACATTTTTAGAGTCTGGGTTTCTTTGAGTTCTAGTAATTCTATTGTTGTTGGCTCATTTAGGTGTTTAAGGCAGAGCTTGCTTATCAGTTCCTGAATTAGTTTTGTGCTGGGAGATGTTATTTTACCTTTTAGTTTGTGTTTCTTGCAGTCCTCTCCTAATGTTATTATTGAGGAATAAACCCTGCTGGGTCTTGTGAATTTTAAATTTATGTGTAATTTTTTTCCCTGCCTGCCTTGTTTCTCTTCCCTCCTGCCCCCACCTATTTCTGGGAGTGCAAACATTTCCCTGACTGGAGTGAAGAGAACTCCTGTAAGCTGTCAGTGTTTTCAGGAATGCTCTGCTTTGATTGACAAACTGTCTCTTTTTTCCCCTCTTCCTCAGTCTGTTATTTCCCAAAAATCTCTCTGTGTCTCCCCTGACCCTCCCACGTGCAAATCCACCTGCTCAGCTCCTTCCTGTGATCCCTGGGGTGAGAATTGGCTAATAAATATCCATGCCTTGCAGGTGTGAAGCCCTTTCCTCCCCAAGAGCTGCAGCCTCCCCAGAAGAAGTGGAATTCCTCCATCCCCTGTGGCCATGGGAGGTATTTTTGGGAAGAACAAGAGGCCCTGTGTGTTTCCCAGGGTGGTTTACAGGGCCAGGGGCAGGAAGGCAGCAGGGGCTGCCCGAGTGTGCTGCGATGCAACAACATGGACTGGGGAGAACCACTGCCAGTCAGCACGGATTGGGAGAGCTTTGAGGGGCTCTGAGCCTCCTGCGGCCAGAGTGGTGATGGAAACTTCTGGAATTGAGTGGAAAGAGGGGTCAGGAGGCCCAGCTGCCTCTCCAAGGGCGCAGCACAGCACAGCTCCTCCTGAGGAGCCCCAGGAGCATGGAGATGAACCTTTCACAGAGAGGATGGAGCACCAGGAACTCCCTGAAGAGGCACAAGGAGCACCAAACCCTGAGCAGAGCAGTGAGGCTGAGGCTGTCCTGCACCCCCCTGGCAGCTCTGTGCCCCCTGAGCTGGGCTCTGGGGACCAGGGGGTGACACCTGTCCCTCTGACCACTGTGGAGGTTGATGTCCATGTGTCTGCAGGTGACCACGGGGACCCTGGGCAGGGCCAGGCTGCTGCAGAACCCGAGCTGCTGGGTGGGGCAGAGCAGCAGGCTGGGAGTGAAGAGGAGGGAGGAAGAGTGGCTGCAGAGGAAGGCTGCCTTGGGAAAGCTCTTTGGGAAGTGCCTGAGCAGAGGACAGGTGACTCCACAGCTCCTTCGTGTCCTCTGGAGGAGCCCCAGCTGCCTTTGGAGGCTCCAGAGCCAGGAGAGGACATCCCAAATGGGCAGGGATCTGCACAGGAGCTCAGGGGAGGAGAAGCTGAAGCTCTGCCTGATCTCCAGCTGCGACAAGAAGCTCCTGTCTCTGAAGGTGGGAAGGAAAGTGCTTTGGCAGCAGAGCGAGCTGAGGAGATGGCCCAGGGCTGTGGTGATGGGCAGACAGCAGAGGAGATCCCAGCAGGCCTGGCAGGAGCCCAGGCTGCCCTGCAGGAAGAGAAAATCCAAGTTAGCAGTGAGGGGAAAGCAGAGGAGCACTGAAAGCACTCAGAACGTGGAGCAGCAGCCACGGAGCACACAGAGGGTTTGTCTGCAGCCAGAGGTGACTCTGTGCCTCCATCCTGCCTGGGAGGAGATGCCAAAGGCTGCCTGTGCTCTGAAGGACCCAAAAATCAGGCTGTGGGCAGGACCTGCTCTGAAAAGTGATGCTCAACCTAAAATGTGTGTTTTGTCTTCTGCAAGTGGTGCTGCCCTCCTTCCCTCTCTGCTGGGGACATGGGCTGAGTGCTTCCTGGGACACAACGTTATTGATGTATTTACTGCTGTATTTATGTATTTATTGCTGTATTTATACCCTGGATGTGTTTATACCTAGGGCTGTGCACTTCACTGTGATCTCCCCATGTGTAGCTGCTTAGGGTTAAGTCCTGGCTGACAAACAAACCAGATTTATTAATTACACTTGTCTGCTCACCCCACTGACTGTCACCACTGCTGGGAGCTGGTTGTGTGGAGTGTGGGTTGGATTGGGATCGATAAATGGGTGCATTTTAACTGCTGTGCAATGTTGGGTTATTCAGGGGTGTTTGCTTGGTCTGTGCTGGTTGGGTTGGAGGGTAAGGAGCTGTAAACAACAAAAAAAAAAAGCTTCCAGTGGTCATTTTGCTGCAAACAATCAATAAATTTCTAGCAACTGCATATTGAATAGTTATCTCTAATTATACAGCCCTAAAGAGAGGGGAGTTTTCCTGTCAAACCTGACTGGTGGCACAGCTCTCGCTGAATTTATAAGTGATGTGGTGCTGAAGGGAATCAGCAAAATAAAATAACCTCATTTCTTTCAAGCAAAATGTTTTTATACCACATTATTCTGCTAGAACTCGTGGGGATTTAAAAAAAAAAAAACTTAAAAGGGAAAATAATTATTTGTATTAGACAGCTGGAAAACTACAATGGGAAGGAGAGCAAGATCCTCCCTGAGGAAAGCATTTCCAGCTCTGGTGTTTGAGGCTGCAGCCTCTATTAACAGAGCTCACAGGAGGCCAGAAATGATGGTTAAAGGCAAGCCAGGAGATGAGGATGTTGAGAGCAATGCTTGTGTTTAAGGGATGATTGGTTTTACTGTCTTTAGGAGCTTAATCACATCAGGAGTTTGGTGTGGATTTCCTGTGCCCCGGAGGAGCAGCCTGCCACACTCCAAACCTCTCCACTTAAGCCAGACTTCCTTAATCTGGCTTTTTTTTTCCCCTCTGCCCATGGAAATGTCTCATCTGCCCTGACTTCAATAGCACTGAGAAAGCTCCTTGCCCTGGCTGCTCCCCCAAATCCCCAAGGGTTCTCCATCAGCTGGTTCTGTTGACAGGCTGGGTTTGGCTGCCTCTGGCAAAGCTCTGCTGTTAGGCTGGAGATGATGTCCTCACTGCATGGAATTCTGAGTTAAAAATCAGTGGGTTGGCAGCTCCTCCTTGCTTGAGGAAATCAGGGGGAAAGAAAAAAAGAGCAGCAGAAACCTCTGTGCATCACTCTGCCTCTCCCTTAGATATCCAGATTAACCACTGCATTCATATTTTGTGCTTCTGATTGAGTAAAAGCATCTCAGAATTCACTAAATCATGTTAAAATTACTCAGCAGCTCCTTCCCCCTGGGACTGAAGGTGTGAGGCTAATTAAGAGTCACAATAAATACATAATTACATGAATAAATCCATAATTCCATGACGCTGTTGGTGGCACAAAGGGGTGACAGGGATCCATTTTCACCCCAAAAGGAATCATGCAGGATAATTCTGCAGGCTGAAGTCTCACAAACCTCATCCCAAAACACCTGCCAGGTGATCACTAAATCACAGGAACAAAAGTGGCACCATGCAGCACTTCAATTTTTGCTGGAATTGTGGTGTTTAAATCTAATTGGCAAAGCTGGGAAACAAAGCTGCAATCTGAATCAGGGACATTCTGCTCATGCTCTGGAAAAAGAGTGATTTTTCCTTCCTTTCTCAGGAAAATCGTGGAATAATCTTCCACCACATGCAGTGCTGCAGGAATTTTGGGGAACAAGTTTTTGCAGACTTTGATTACACCTACCTGAGTGTTTGCAATGGAAAAGGTTCCTTGGTCAATGAGAAAAACAGCTAAAACTCCTCTTACAATTCCAGCTCTGCTGTGATCACATTCCTTTGGGGTTGTCAGATGTGCCCCAAGCTGATCTTTACCCTCAAGTTTTCCCATTTTGCACTGTCCTTGTCTAACTTACCCAAAATCACTCGTGGGGGAGGCAATTTTAATGGCTTTAAATGCCTTTGTCAGAGGAGACTCTGCTCCATTTCTGATATTTCATTGACTCCAATGCCACAACTGATGGTTTTGCCCTTTTCAACTCGTCAGATATTTGGGTAAAATGCTGAATATTGATACCAACCAGCTCAGAATGAAATCTGCTCCTCTCCTGCTGGTTTCTTTGCAAATCTTTAAACACCAACTGGGCTCAGTTATTTAGACCCTGATAAAATTAAAGTGGCTAAACTTCCCAATGTGACTCACATCAGAGCAGGGCTTCATGCTGAAAGCACCTTCATGCTTTTAAACTCCAATTCCTGCCCTGAGAGCAGGAAAATCCCATTGTGCATCAGCAGAATTCTTGCACCACCTAGCACAGCACATCCCTGATCCTCTCAGCTCTCTGCCACTGAGGAGTGAAGGCAAATTCCACCTTTTACTGCTCTTTGTCCCTCTTTTTGGTTCTAATTGGAGGATTTATTAGCAATAAATGGCTGTGGCTAACTCGGCGCTGTTCCCAGGCTCCAGGCTGCCCTCTTAAGATGAGAAGCAGCAAATTCCTCCCCAAAATCCACGATGGATCACTGCAAATGAGGGTGAAGCAGAATTACTGAGTCACACAACTGTCTCAGAGTCCAATCTCGTTTTTTGGCATTTGGGAAATCTTAGTGCTGTTGCTGAGAATCCTCACTTTTAAGTTTTCTAATTAAAATTCCTGTCATTCAGTAGGAAATTTTGAAAAAACAACCTGACCATGCTTGAGAAACTAAAACCCAGGAGTGTTGAGGAGCTGCTGGAACTCCAGTATGTTTTTTTCCCTTTTGAAGCACTTTTATAAAGAATTATCACTCTCCTTATCACAGTAAATCTGTTTCTCCTGAACTCTTGCACAACTCAACAAAAAGTTCTGAAAACAGCTGGGCAAAAACCAAACACTTCCCTTATGCAGAGCAGCAGCTGCTGGTCAATATTTTTGTTCAACACAAAACAATTTTGCAGTGCTTTCGTTGTTGGATCCCTTCCTGCCTTTCGGAAACACAATAATTTCATTTCTTCCTCACACACTCCTCTCTCCACAACATCCAAGGAGCCCAGATGTGAAACCACAAAATCTGCAGTGATCTGACAGTGAGCTGAAAGTCAGAAAAGTTCTGAGGAAAAAAGCCACTCAAAACACCCTCCCTGAGAAAAAGAGATAAAAAGTGATCCCAAACTCCCCCAGCTCTGCCTCCTGTGCTGCCAAGTGCCTGCAGCACCTCAGGGGGATGAAAAGAGCTGTTTGATGGAGAGGGAAGCTGTTCTGTGCCTGCAACACCTCAGCTACAAGGGATTTCCCCTAAATTCTGTCATGGAGCTGCTGTTCTGCAGCCACAGAATCCCAGGGTGGTTTGGGTGGGAAAAGAACATTAGAAATCATCTATTTTCATTCCCTGCCATGGCAGGGACACCTTCCACCATCCCAGGGTGCTCCAAGCCCTGTCCAGCCTGGCTTTGGACACTTCCAGGGATCCAGGGGCAGCACAGCTCTGCCAGGGCATCACCACCCTCCCAGGGAGGAATTTTCCCCCAAATATCCCATCTAACCCATTCTCTGCCAGCCTGCAGCCATTCCCCCTCATCCTGTCCCTGCACAGCCTTGTCACAAGTCTCTCCAAGCTGTCCCTGTGCAGAGAAGGAGATCCTGCAGCATTTCCCTTCAGTTCTGTGTAAATACTTCTGGGACAAAAACACCAGGAAATATCTAAATGCACAGAACCCTCTGATGTGAACCGTTAGATGATGTTTCATGAGCGTGGAGTGAACAATTCCCAGTCTTTCAGGCAGCTGTGAGGGATCAGTAATTAAATCATTAGGTTTGGGTGGGAGCAGTAATTAAATAATTAGCAATGCTGCCCTGCCCTATTTAAGGCTCAGCTGCTACTCCTTCCCAAGCTCTGCTGGGAGCATTTTGGGGGCATTTCCTCTGGAAGTGAGTGTGTGGCACAAATTGGGGTGTTTGGTGGTTTTTTTTGGGAAGGAGGGAATTCTGCACTCTGTTTTCGGGGGGTTTGTTTGGCTTCTCTAGTGAGAGAGAGCTCTGCCTTTAGGGTTTCAGCAAAGCTGTAATTATGTTTTCTTCTGTCTTTGGCTTTGAACAAAATTCTGCTGGTGGCAAGATGGGGCTGAAAATGAAACATTCCCAGCGTGAAATGGCCTAAGTGAAGATGAGGAGGGGAAGATCATTTTCCTACACATAAAAATTAATTGGTATCTTTGTACTTAAAGTAATTAATATCTATACCCTTATAAACAAAGCCCCATTGGAGACAACAGCTGTAAAATCTGCCTTTTGTCATATTTGGAGCTACTTCTGTAGTGATGACAAACACATAAAAGTAGAACAGAAAATAAGCTATTATTTTCCTTTCCTCTCCTGGCATTTTGCTGCCCTTCCAAAATGCCATGAAACATTTCCTGCTTTATTAATTTACACAAAATCCTTGCTGCTGACACAGCAATTGCTTACTCTGAAAGCTCAGCTTGACAAAACATTTATTTCTTAGCAAGCTGTCCAGCTTTGCTACCAAAGAGCATCTCTCTCTCTTAGTTTATTTTGATTTTTCTCCCACAGCAGGAGTGGATGGGTTCGTTTTTCTTGCTTCTTCCTCTCTCACAACTCTGTAGTTTTAAGTGATTAAGTTCATGTAGTTTTATAAGCGAGTGCCTAACCGCCGTGGAATCACCCATTTTTCCACATTCCACCCATAAAAGCAGCTCCAACAGCACAGCAAAACTGCTCTGCATCCATTAGCTCCACTTTAAAAACCGTAATTCCTAAATTATAGATCTGGTTTGCTGCCGTTCCTCTCCCTCTCTGCTGCTCTGCTTGAGCTCTGCAGCCTCACCTGCAATCAGATCATGTTCTGTGGCACTTTTGTCCCACCTGAAATATTTAGCTATAAAAAGTGGTCCAGGATTTGGAGTGGAACAGCACTGGGGATGTGGGACTGCTGGGGAAATAAGTTGTTGTTGCTATCTGCCCTATTTAAGAGCAATTCTTTATCACCCCGAGCCAGGAGGGAAAGGTTGAGGGCTTGAGGTGCTGCAAAGAAATGGTTCAAGTCGTGTTTGCTTTGTGGTTTCCCTGCCAGGAGCAGAGCACTTGTGGTGCTGCTTGATGATGAGGTTTTTAAATTGTGTTTGCCTCTTTCTAGCAATCTGCATGGCAGATTCCAGAGGGAATTAATGGAGTTCTCTGCAGGTCCCTCTTTCCCTTCTCCACACATCTTCCTTCTGCTCTTTCCCTGCAAAGTGATATTTCTCTTCATTATACAGAATATTCAGAATATACTGCCCCTTTTTAATATTTGTTTGAAGCAATGGCATTGCTGTGATTTCTATAAAGGGATTTAGAGACTGGTGAAATGATGACCCAAGGGCCTGAAATCCACATATTTCTCATCTCTCAACAAAGAGATATTTTTCCTCTCCTTTCTCCTCGCTTCCTTATCTTCCCAGGCCTATGAATGGGAAGATTCATGTCTCCTCCCTGGCTAAATGGGAACTTCTTTGTAGAATTAACGAATGGTTTAGGGAACAAGAGGAGAACTACATAGTATTTACTTTAGTCATATAAACAAACAGTGGTGAAGTGCAGTATGGGCTGAGAGTGCTGGGGAGGGAGTGACTTCCTAAATGCCCTCAGGGACATCAAAAGGCTGTTTCTTGAGCTAAGTCTGACTTAAAAGCAGTAAAACCTGGAACTTTTGGGCAGCCCAGTCTGAAATGAGACTTGATTTTGGTTCTAGAGGGGAACTTTCTGCTTTGACACAGGGCTGAGGAATGAAATGGGAGTTAGATTTTGATTTTAAAGGGCATTTTCAGCTCCGAGCCAGGGCTGAGCTGTTGGTTCTGTTGGGTTTCTCCTCTCTTGCAGGTGGGCCAGGAGTGGTCTGGCAGCTCAGCAAGGCTGGAATGAGGATTTTTGTCCGATATTGAGCAAAACCTCTGTCTGTTCCCAATCCCTGCAGCCCCCCAGCCCCTCGGGATTGCCTGCAGAAGCTGTGAGGAGGATCTCTCTGCTCAGCCCAGCCATGGGCAATGAAATCAGCCACAGGAGGCTCCGGTGCAGGAAGCTCAGGAGGTTTGAGAGGCTCCCAGCTGAGGGACAAGTGGCTGTACCTGATGTCCCCACGGCCCAGGGTGAGGGGATTTGGGGCAATGTGAATCCCCCTGAGAGTGAGGAACCCCAGGGAGCTGCTGCACGGCTGCACAGCAAGGAAAAAGGAAGAAAAACGGGAATAACCTCGTGTTCCCCACCCGTGACCCAGGGAATGGCGAGAAGCACGGAGCTGCAGCAGCCTGGGGGAGCTCAGCCTCCTGCAGGACAGGCAGAGGGGCTTGGTGACAATCCTCCTGCCGTAAATCCAGACGGAAAAACTCCTGCTCTGCCTCGGGAAACACCTGCAGCAGCTGGAGGACAGGCAGAGGTGACAGCGAGGGACTTGTCTGTGCAGCCTGTGGTGGAGATGGCAGCTGGGGATGCAGGAGAGGTGGGAACTGAGCAGGGGATGGGGAAAAGCAGCTCAGGGTCACACAGGAGAGCCAGCAGGGCGTGCAGGGCAAGCCCTCTCTGCAGGTGGCTGAAGAAGCTCAGGGCTCCAGCAGAAAAACCTAAAGCCAAGCCTGGTGCAATCACCAGCCAGAAGTGAGGCTCCTGTGGACTGCAAAAGGACAAAGTGCCCAGTGTAATACCTGAAAAAAAACCTAAAAAACTGGTAAAAACAGCGTTTCTTGTATACAGCAGGAAGAAATTTTTTTTTTTCCATCTTCACACTGCTTGTCTGCAGGATATTCCTGGCTGTCTTACACCCTGCATGGAGCACAGACGGCTTTCCCTCTGGAAGGGATGGAACAGGGAGGAGAAATGGCTCAGTTCCCTCGGCAAGCAGCTTGGGAGGATTGCTTGGCTCTGCTCTCCCTGCTCTGGAAAAGCTCCTTTTTGAAACTCTGCAAAGGTGCTTTGTGTCCTCCTGGTGTTTCCCATCACTGTTTGATCTCCTTTTTCCCCTGCTTGTGATAACTGGCTCTGCTTAATGGGCCAAGAGGAGTATTGCTAGCAGCAGCATTATCAACCCGAATTAACAGCATGGAAATCCAGTGGATGCTCACAAGTGCATGTGGGGATGGTGGGGGAGGCTTGGTGTCCAGTTTTGCTGCTGGAAGGGTTTGCTCTGTGTTTTTTTGTGTCTGAGAGTCAATAAAAGCCACTTTCACTGCCTCAAAGGAGCCTTGGCTGTAGCTGGAGTGGGGTGGGAGGGAAGGAGGGGCTGGGCTGTCTTTTTTAAATTATTTTTTATTATTTTGAGACAAAAAACCCTTGAGGTATTTTTTTTTTTACCTTCCTGAAGTGTGCTGTGTTATTTCCCTGCCACTGTCCCTGCCTGGCCAGCTGTGGGGAGTGGGAGCTGGGAGGGCAGGGGGAGCAGCAGGGGTGATCTGGGGCTGCTCTGAGCTCAGGAAAAACCTTGAATTTGGTGCTGCACCTCTGTGCCACCTCTGGCTCCTCTTCGAGCTGCCCTGAGCACACCAGTGAGGAGCAAACACGCCCCAGAGTGCTGAACTTTGTTCTTTCCCTCTCAGAGCCCCAATTCACCTCTCTGCCTCCATGTTCCCTCTCGAAGTGCATCCTGTAAGATCCTACAAAATGCCTTTGTCTGCTTGAGCACCAACATTGCTGCTGAAATCCTGTGCAAGAGCTCAGAGCACCTTGGAGCTCCTCTTGAACAGAACCAGGACAAAAAATATCACTTCAGCACATCTCTTTCTGTGCTTCTACCTCAGCCAAGGAATAAATAAGTGGGGAAGCAGCTGTTTTCCACCTTGTGCTCAGAAGCACCATCTGCTGCACCTCTTCTTGTGCAAAAAAAAGAATTCCTTGGTTGCTAATGACCTATAAGGATAACATTTGCTTCCTGCAATCCCCAGGTTCCCCAAAGAAAAGTCACAGGGAGTTTTTTTGGTTTTTTTTTTTTTTTTTTAAAGCAGAGTTGCACCCCCAAAAGACTGGGAGGTTCATTTTTACAGGTAGCAAAGCTTTTTTTTTTAAATTTTATTTTTTCCTGAAGGCAATGAGGTGTGGAAGTGCCACCCTTTATTGACTCAGTCTCTTTTTTTAAAGGCAGGAAGGCGTCTGTCTTGTTTGTTTGTTTCAAATATTGATTCTCTGAATTTATTTGTTTAGGTTTTGTGTCTGTTTGGTTTTGTTGTTTGGTGTTTTTTAAGGCAGAAGTGTTCTGTGATTTTTTTTTTTTTTTGAAAGCAGATTTCATATCTTGACAGAGTGGAGGCCCTGATGAAGGGAGCATTGAATCACCAGAAATGTGAAAGTCAGGGAAATAAAGCAGCTCAGGATCTGTCAGATTCCCCGAGTGTGGAAAAGGAATGGTTTGAAGTGCTGAGCTGCATTTCTAGGATGGATTCTCTGCTCGGAGAGCAACTGAGCTGATTCATTCCTTTCCTCCCACTTTCACTCTTGCCATTGTCTCCAGAGCTCAGCTGATAACACTTTGTCCATCCATCACAGCTCGTTAAAAATTCAGGAGGAATCCTGGTTTTCCTTGTGCAGCTTCAATATTCACCACACACCTGAGCCCAGGAGATCACAGCAGTGTGATTTCCTCAGTTTTCAGGTGAGGAACTTTGTTCCAACTTGCTTTAAATTTGCTTAGGTTTTCTTTTTTTTTTTTTTTTAAAGACAAAAACCTTGAGATTTTTTTTACCTTCCTGAAGTGTGATGTATTCTTCCACTGTCACCATTTGCTCTGAATTCAGCAGGCAGGAGAATTTAGGGACATCTTAACTAAAACCACACTTAGATTGGGGCAGTGTCAGGATTAGAGCTCTGCTGTGATATATCCCCTACACTGGGGTGCTTTTGGAAACATTAATTTTAACTGAAAATTTAAAAATTCCACATTTTTCCCCCAAAATCTCCACAGTTCCAGGCAACAGTTCATTGCTGTGAAAATCTCCTCCCATGGTAACACCCTCCAGGTGGATAGCAGATTTTTATTTCCAGAAGAGCCTGAATTTACAAAGGCTTTTACACAGAATTTAGGGCTCTTCTACAGCTTCCCCTGCTTGCTGGCAGAAAAGTTTGCTGCTTTTTTTCTTCCCTTCCTCTATTGAGCAGGGAATTTCCTGTAGTTACTTATTCCTTTGTCAATTCCTCAAATACAGGTTGATCCTTTTATTTTCAAGGGAAGACAGGTATTTGCTGCAGTGCTCAGAGCTTCCTGCAGAGATCCATTTGGAAAAGTGGCTTCAGAAATAGGGGCACTCAGGTTTATGTTTGTTGGAAATCATTTTTGACGACTCTCCCTGCGAAAAGAAGCAGCGCTGGGGATGGAAAATCACAGCCAAAGCTCCACTGCAGTGGGGAAAAAAAACTTTGAGTTGGGAACAATTCAAAAAGTGGAATTGAAAAGTTGAGGTTGAGGTGAACTGGTTTGAGATCTCTTAGCTGATCACAAGTTTCAGGTGATGGAAAGATATTTTTACTTATTTCCTGGGAAAATCACAGCAAATGAGCTTGGATTAATTAACCAAGGGCTCACCTGGGTTGAGTGCACTGAAGGAGATCTGAGGGAAACGTTTCAGCCTCTTACTGGAGGAAAAATAATCTAACTTAGCTTTGTTCTGTGGGATTTGACTCCTCAAATGACCTGAAGTTAACAATGCAAATACTCTTAAATGCATTTGAACCTCTTGCATTTACATTTATCTTAATATGGACCACAAAAAATCCACTCGTGTGCCACTCCTAGCTACAATTCAGATTAAAATACACCCAAAGTATCCTGAATATTTAAAAAATCAGCTTTCATTTTCCTTTCAGTGTTTGCAAACGGAAAGAGCAGTGAGGGCAGAAGAACAGCAGCACAGAAAATCTGTGCCACATTAATCCCAAGCAGCTGGAGGTTGAAGAGCTCTTCCCTAGGAGGACTTATTCCTGTGAGCAGGCAGTTATTCCTAATAAACAAACTGCATTTCCAGTGCAGGAGGTGGCACACTCTAGTCCTGCCTAACTGCTGGAGCAAGATATTCGACTTGTTCAAATCCTTTTGCCTAAATGCATGAAAATATTCTGCCAGAAGAAAGACCCAGCACGGTGCCTTTCTTCTGTGGGAGCTTGCAGCCCCAGATCCTCATCTTGCTGCTTTGTGAACAAAATCCCTGAGAAAAAAAAAAAAAACCTCTGGGAAAAGAGGAAAAAAAAAAAATAAAAAAGGCAATTATTGATGCTGCCTGCTTAACCCAGGACTGATTTAGAAATGCAGAAAGTCAGCGTGGTGGTGGCTGTGAAAAGCCAATAGTTTTGAACATCTTCTGCCTATTTAAGAGTTCTGCTGCGGCGCAAACTGCAAAGCTTTTGGGTTATTTTTCTCTTTCCCCTTTCAATTAGGCAGCTCATTGGAACACTTCAAGGAATTAGCACCGGGCTGCTCCTGGATTTCTTGCCTCCCCTTTGGAGAGAGGCAGAAATTGGGAGGAAATATTAACGAGGGGAAAGGAAGGGATGCTGGGGAAGAGCAGAACATCCCCCAGGGAGCACAGAGACTGCAGAGAGCACAGAGCCAGCAGTGTGAGGAGTGATGGGACAAAGCAGCAAGAGGGGAAAGCTGAAAAAATTCTGGTCTGCCTGAGCACAGGCAGCAGCTGCCAGAGAGATTTGGCACGGGATGCTGCTCAGATCCAGAGTTTTGGGGCAAACTCACATAATTAAGGTTTTAAAAGCCAACTGCTAGGCAAAAGAGAGATTTTATCCCCCAGAAAAAGCAGTGAAGCTCATCCCAGAGCACAGCTAAAGTGGAGTTCCTGAAGCACTGAGCACAACACATGCTTCCCTTCTCCAGCAGATCCCATAGGTATCCCAGCCAGCTCCAGCCAGGAATTTGCTGTAGAGTTCTGCAGGTTGGCAAGGAGAAAACCTGCAGGGAAACACAATGGATTTATTTCACCTGCCTTTCCCTGGCTCTGCCCGAGGTCCTGCTCCACCAGAGCCTTGTGGCATCCCAGGCACAACTCAGGATTTGGTCACAGGGCAAGGAGAGCAGATTTTCTGCAGTGTGCCAACAAGCTGAGGATGAAACTGGAGCTCAGGTGCTCTGGGAATGAACTCCCTGCCATAGCATGAGCAACTTCTGCCTCCTAAAACAAGCGTTTTAATTGATTCCCCTTGCCTTTGTGGGAAATTCTGCTTTCTTTCTTTCTGCTGCTGCCACCCCTGTGGCATGAGCAGCTCTAATTCCTTGATGTGTGGGAGCAGACAAAAAAATTGGGATGGTTTTTTCATCTTTTGGTTGGGAAAATCCTGGCTTTGAGGTGTGACCAGGGGCAGGGGGAAGAGGTTCCTGGTCTGGGTGGGGGAACAGAGCCAGGGCAGGACAAAGCAAACACAGAAAAAGAATAATTTTCCTGAAAAAAAGCCCAAAACTTTCCAGCAGCAGCCATTGTTCTGTTGCAAGGAGATAAGGGAAGAGAGCTTTCCACTGAGAGGGACGAGCAGCTTTTCCTTTCAAGGCTGGCTGAGCTTCCAGAATTCATCTGTGGGAAGGGAAGAAAGGAGTTATAAGTCACACATCCAGCATAATTAAGGCAGGAGGAGAGAAATGAATAACCAACTGGATGGGTATGAGTAAGTGTCAGGAGATTTTGGTATTTAGGTGCCAGACATTGCTTCCCTCAGCTCTGCAGTGTCCTACCCACTGGGGAAGGTGTGACTGGTAGCTCTGTCTGGAAACTCCAGACACACAGCAGAGCAGGAGAATATTCCTGAGAATGTTCCTCCCCCCACCCTGAAATCTCAGCACCTGTGGAGGGTGACATGGAATGTCCAAGGAAATGTCCCCCAATGTCCTATGGGGAACTTGAAATATCTCTGCCCAGAGTGAGCATCTCTTTGTAGGGCAGGGAAATGAGTGGGATAATTCAGTCCCAGCCTGCTCCTCATCTGTGGCTAGCACAGACCTTTCCCGTGAGAATTATTTCTCTCTTCTTCCTGTGTTTTATAAACAAAGATAAAGTTTGGATGTTATTAAAACAGTTTCTCAAGATGTGGACAGTTCAGGCCTGGCCAATCTGCCTAGGGGGAGGTTTCGAACTGACCAATCTGGGTGACCTTTGAAAGTCTATATAAGTTGGAATTAATTAATAAAATGATCTTCTTTATGCCACACTGAGAACCTGGACTTCTTTTCTCTGCTAGCGGTTCGACAGCGACACTCATCCCACTGCCCTGGGTGTCTCCAAAGGTGTGGGAAAGGATTCCCTGATGTCCCTGGGGTGCTGTGACCCTCCAGAATCTGCTCTGCTTGGCCCTGCAGGAGCAGCTGGGTGTTGTCAGCCCAAACTCGGGACAGAACCAGCGAAGTAGAGAAATCAAACACAAAATGTAAGTGTGAAACTTCTTTTGGGGCTGCAGGTTTGCTGTTCAAGCCACTCCAAGAGCATCCCAAAAACATCAGGTTGAGTCTCTTCAATTGCTTCTAAATGGTACCTGAGTGATTGAAGAGCTTTTTGAGGAAAATGCTGTTACTCTGTGTTTGCTTTCCCTGCCCTGGCTCTGTTCCCTCACACAGATAAGGAATCTCTCCCCTCTGCTCCTGCTAACACCTCAAAGCCAAGATTTTCCCCACCAATCCCAAATCACCGCAGTAAAATCCTAAACCAGCCTCGGGATTTCTCCTCCCCAGCCCCAAGAGGCATTGCCAGGTGCTCAGCACTTCCTTTCCCCCCATTTTCAATGCAGTTTGTGTCTCCTGAACCACACATGGCCCAGATTCCAGCTGCCTCTGTTTTCCTTCCCTCCCCTGATCACTTCTCTAACGGCATTTAACGCTCCCAGGCATCTCCCCAGCCCGGAATGCCACAGCTTCCCCTGGCTAAACTAAAAACCTGTGCCCCTATCAGTGGAGGCGAACAAAGACATAAACAAAGGTCATAAACCGAATTTATACGGCTTCTGATAAAACTTCTCCTGACAGGTTTGTTGGGGGATTTTTTAGCTGATGGTTTTCTTTCCAGCACTGAGAGTGTTCCATGCTTGCTGCCTGTTTGCTGAGCCCGTGGTGCAAACCTCTCACAAATACATCACTTTCTGGCACCACAGCAGAAGGGTGAGCAGTAATTAATGGCATCTGCTGTAAATTCCACCCTTTTCTCCTCCTTTCTGCTGCTAAATATGCAAAGGATGACTGGAGAGGTGCTCTGGCAACACCAGGAGCGAAGAGGGTGGTCACTGCTTACCAATAAAAACATTCCCTCACTGAAAAGGAACCTGAAAATGAAATCACTGTTTTCTGCCACCTCAGAGGTTTAGTTTAGTTTATTTAGTTTCCTGTTCTCTTCACATGAATCAAGTGCTTTGTGCTGCTGGGTTTGGGGTGATCCTTCTGCAGCCCAGTGGGTGCTGAAGGAAGGAAAAAACCCATTTCCCATTCCTCTTCCTCCCAGCCTCTCCCTGCTCTGCCTTTGTTTTTCAAATTAACTTTCACGTTTTCTCGGAGCTGAGAAACCCATTACGGAAAAGACCAAACCAATTTTTCTTTCCAGCATGTGTGATTGTTTTCTACTCCCCTAAAAAGGTTAATGTTTAAAATGAATAATGGGTGGTGGGGAAGAGCAGGAAAAAAAGCTTTTTATTTTTCCCTCCTTGCCTCTCCCTGAGCTCACCCAGCACGGAGGTGTTGCTGGCTCATCGCTCCAGGAATGGTTCTGCAGCTTTCAGAGCTGCTGTCCCTTGGCTGGTGACATCCCAAACCTCCTTCAGGTCCTCCTGTTGTCCATTTCTGTGCTGCTGCAACCTCCAAGGGCTGTTAGAGTTCCCAAATCCCCAGGACAAAGCAGCCCCAGGACCTCACAAGAGGACCTCACAAACCCTTGGGATTGTGGGGAAGATTCCTCATTTCCAGCTGATGGGGTGGAGTGAAGAGAATCAGAGCCAGAACAGCTCTGAGATCCCCTGAGAATGGAAGAGCCGATTTAAGAAAATCAACAAATTTGAGAGAAAAATCTGAGGAAAATTTTACAAAACTGAATTACAAAATTGCAAAATCGAATTATAAAATTACTAAGTTAAATTACAACATTGAATCACAAAATTAAATCACAAAATCGATTAAATGAAATTAAAAAATTAAATTAAATTAATTCAAATTAAATGACGAAATCCAATTTTACAAAAGTTAATTTTAAATTGAAGAGGAACACCATGAAATGCCCCCCTCAGCAATAAAGGGTGACCCCACTGCTCATGCCTGGGACTTCACAGGAACAGCAGGAAGGGAATTCAGCCCTCCTGGCTCCCCAAATCCCCTTGGAGCTGCCAAACCCCTGAGGTCACAGCAGAGGGCAGGGAGCATCCCAGCCCCTTGGAAATGCTGTGCTTCCATTTGGAAAAGCTGCCAGATTATCCTGGAATAAATCCACACTGTTCCCCCTTATTAAATCAAAACCTGCTGGCTCGGAGGGAAAAATTAGTAATGCTGTGAACTCTCCCGTGGGTTGGAAATGTAAAGGAGTTTGGCATTACAGAGAGAGCTGCAGCAGAACATAATTCCTTGCAGGAGGGAAGAAAGTAAGGAAATCTATGAAGTCATTGACGAGTTTAGTTCAGGAATACATGGCTCCAAAATCTCAACATAATTATCCCAGTGCCTGCAGTTCCTGTCAGAGATGTTATACTGCTGGGTCAATATTTTTTTTTTTCGTTTTGAGCTGAGTTAACACATACATCATGTTTCAGGGAATTGAATTTAACAGGGCGAGCAGCTAAACTTAGGCAGTCAGCTCGGGGTGAACCCTGAGGTTTATGCCAAAAGTGAGAATTCTGAAAGCCACAGAGCTCACAGATAGCTGTGATGTCCCTCTGGAATATTTTTAACAGTGCTCAGCAGTCCAGGTGCCCCAAAGCTGAGACCTTTGGCACTTTCCCACCTCATTCCTTCCATCTGATTCCATCTCCTCCCCTCTGAGCTCACAGGTAAAACCACACAAGGGCTGCAAACCCACAGATGTCTCAGTCATGCTGCAAACCCAGCTTTGGTCTAAATCCTATTGCAATTTTCCAGTGTGCAGCTCTGGAATCTCAGAACTCAACCTTCTGCATCTCTTCCTTGCTCTCTCCGTGTGCAGAAGGATGTCCTCTCCAGAGGGAGGTGGATGAATTCCTGGAATGTGTGGCTTTGGGAATTAATCTGGCTGCTAATTGTAAGGCAAATCTGTAAATAACTCAGATTTCTGCAAATGGCCCTGTGAGAAATCTAAATTGGAAGAAACATTTTCCTTATAGAGTCCAATCTTGTATTTCCCTCACCTATTCTGCTGTTAAACTCTCACTTTCCTATCAAGCCAGATTCCCTCTCTCTTAATTTTATATGAAGAAAAACCTGGATAAGTGATGATCTAGTGGTGGCAGAAGACTTTGGTCACAAAGTATCTAGGCTTGGTGCTGTTCATCTATTTTTGTTGAGCATGATAACTTCATTTTAGCATTCCTGTTCAAATCCCAACCTCCTTAGGGCAAGGCTTGCCCTCTATTTGTGTTTTAATCATGAAGGGAAGAGCCCTGGACTGAGGAGAAACACAGAGAGGATTCTGTGGATACACAAATATGTAAGGAAAAAAAACCCCATAAATGATGTTGCACATCATGACGGGAGAGAGAACATGAGGAAAACATCCCTCTGTGGCTGATTGCACTCCATGATGTGGCACTGGTGTCACCCAGCGTGTGACAAGGTGCTGGGGACCCCAAACTGGCGCTGGTGTCACAGGCAGGGGGAGGGAGAACTGCTCAGGGTGCATTAAACTTTGATGGCTCCATTCATCCTTTATCCATGGGAGTCAGCAGAGCTGCCCTGGCGGAAATGTTCCGGAGGAATCAGCTAATGACAGAGCAGCACATGCTGGACAAATGGCTGCACAGGTTGGGGTTGCTTTTTTGCTGTTTCTCTGTGGCTTTTAGCACACAAAGCCTGCTTGGCTCCTGGTCCATGGTCTGAGAGCAAAGCAAAGGGCACTTGGAAGGTGAAATCAGGAAATTCCTTGGTGAAATCATCAGGAAATCCCCTTGGTGCCTGATGAGTTTTGTCCTTTTTTTATACCTTTTTTATACATTTTATGCCCTTTTAATGCATTTTATACCCTTTCTCTTCCCATGTACCTTCTAGACACACTTTTTGTACCTTAACCCCACATGTTTATAATTCTTTTGTCTGATATTTAGTTTAGTTTGGGGTTTTGCAAAATGGGAAGACTAAATATTCACAGTAGGAAGCCAAGAGCTCTAAACTATCTCAGAACTAAAGGCTCCAACCTCGGATGGAATCTCTCTCTTTGGAACATATTTTGTAAACTGGGCTGTAATCTCATTTAGGGTGGGTAATTAGAATAAGAGGATAATTACATCATTTATTAAGTTTCTTATTGGGGCATTTTAGGCAGATTTGCTGATTTTTGATGTCCAACACATATTCTGCTCATTGTACACTCTGTGTTCTTCTCAGTGTATTTCCTAAGAATTGAACACTTAGGGTCCTATTAAACCAAACTAATATCCTTTTTTTCCCCTTTATTTCCTATTTTTACCAGCCAAAAAGGCATCACCCTCACTCCTCAACCACCTGAGACCCCCAATCCTCCTGAAAACCCCTCTGCACAGATTCTGCAAGGGGCAGGAGCAGTTCTAGGGGTTTTTGTTCTCCTTCAAAGGCTGAGGCCACAGGTGTTGAGACACCACGCTGGCAAGCAGCACAGAACAGCCTGGCAGCAAAGGAAACAGCTGAGATTTCTGTGCTGCTCTCCTTTGAAGCAGAACTCCAGCTGATTACACCGTTGGAATATTAAAAATAAAATCAAATTAAAAAAAAAGATGGTGTGAGGTTTGTCCTGTTATTCCATTAAATGCTATTCCATTAAATGTTACTCCATTATTTCTGTAGCAAATAATGGAATTAGAGAAAATTGTACCAAAGTGTAGAAATTGTAGCAAATAAAGAAATTAGAGCTTCTTAGAAATTATAATTTCTTACCCTCCCTCCCCAAAATACACAAATCTCAAAGGCAATGGACGGAAAATGGTATTCCACTAAATGTTACTCCATTGTTTCTGTAGCAAATAAAGGAATTATTTCTTACCCTCCCTGCCCAAAATCTCAAAGATAATGGACACTAACATATTTTGAATTTTTGCTGAAAAAAGATGAATTTCACTGCAGGTTCTTCTTTGTTCACCTTTCACCAACAAGTTCAGCCCTTACAGACCTTTCCCTAAGCTTTTGTTATTTCGATTTCAACACCTCTTTTTGTTACTTCACACACTTTCACTTGTGTGGTTTTACCTGTGAGCTGAAGCTCTAAGGGGAGGAAATGTAAGGAGAAGAAGGAGTTAGGGGGGAATGTTTTGTTATTTCACTTTCCCTACCTTTTCGTTATTTCACTTTCACTCTTTGTTACTTCACTTCCACTTTTTTGTTATTTCACTTCTTCCACTTTTTGTTACTTCGCTTTCACTTTCTGTTATTTTGCTTTCACTTTTTGTTATTTCGCTTTCACTTTTTTGTTACTTCACATTCACGTTTTGTTATTTCACATCCACTTTTTATTACTTCACTTTCACTTTTTGTTACTTCACTTCCACTTTTTTGTTCCCTTTCCCTTTTTGTTATTTCACTTCCACTCTTTTTGTTACTTCACTTCCACTTTTTGTCATTTCACTTTCACTTTTTGTCACTTCACATTCACTTTTTATTACTTCACTTTCACTTTTTTTGGTTACTTTACTTTCCCTTTTTGTTATTTCACATTCACTTTTTGTTACTTCGCTTTCACTTTTTGTCACTTCTCTTTCATTTTTTGTCACTTCACTTTCACTTTTTGTTATTTCACATTCATTTTTTTGTTACTTTGCTTTCACTTTTTGTCACTTCACATTCACTTTTTATTACTTCGCTTTCACTTTTTTGTTATTCCATTTCCCCTTTTCATTACTCCACGTCCACTTCTTGTTATTTCCCTTCCGCTTCTTGCTATTTTCCTTCTTACTTTGTGAAAGTGAAAAAAATAAACCCCAGATTTTCTTTAAATTCTGAGCTGAATTTCTCTGCTCGCGGGAGACGCAATTGAAATTCCACCAACGACGTCAGCGACATAAAGAACAAACCCTGGAATGCTTTACAGTCACTTCCTGACGGGAGCTTATCTCTGCCTGTACAATGCGCTGTTATTCCAGTAAACACCGGCTGCTGGTTTATTACAGTTAATGAAATGCAGCCCTAACAACCCATAATATCCACCAGGACTGCTCAGGCTCCTTGCAGGGAGTGGATAATTCAATGTGCCGTGGTTAACAGGAGAAAAATGGGGGGAAGATAAGATTATTAGCGCGAGGAAAGCAAACTGGAGGGAACTTCATGACCACGGGGAACTTTTTTATGACTTTCTGGCATTCAGGTCTCAATTATCAGAGCCGCGGCTCAGATCATAAACAGAATTTATCTCTGGCAGGAGTAGGCTGCTTTATTACAGGCTGCAGAGGGGTGAGTGTTTTGATAATGAAGTTATAGGAAAAGCAGAAGTTCCCAATTTGAGAGGAGCCTTTGCTGATGCTGACGCTGGCGCTGGGCTGGGTCAGAAATAAATCAATAATTCTGCCCTCGGGAAGGCTCTGTTTATGAAAAATCCCCTAAATTGGTGCTTATGTGTCACTGACAGAGAATAATATTTTCTTTAGGGGGCCTAAATCTCCGGAGACACAGAGTGTTTGTATGGAAGTCAAGGTATATTTACACACCCGCTGTGTAAATAACCACGGCGGGGCTGATTTGATGAAATCTAAGCCACGAGGCAGGGGGAGCTTGAGGGAACCAGCTCTGCACAAAACCAGAGCACAGGTTTGTAGGAAGAGATTTCTGAAGATTTGCTTCCTTTGAAGAGAAAAATCCACCAGGCAAGGAGGAGGAGCAGTTGGATTTTGCACCTTTGCACCAAAGCTGTGCTGCTGCTGCTGAGCATCTCCCAGCCTGCAGAGCTTGTCCATCCTGGTGTGCAGAGAATTAGTGAGCTTTTTGGGGAAAGAATTCCTCTGGAATTCATGCCACAGAAGCTGAAGTTCCTCTCCTGCCTTCTGCAAGGCCAAAGAAATCAAGGAGCACAGCTCTGCTTCAAAATACTCATTAAAAGATGCCCTTCAATGGTGGGAAAAAGTGTGAGAGGGTTTTTGTAACCCTCTGTGAGAAGGATTTTTTTGCTTCTGACTCAGGGCTGAAGGGGAATTTCAAACTGCCCAGGCAAGGCCAGCTGGCACTCAGCTCTCCCAGGTTTGCAGCACGAATTGCACACAGTTTTTTGGTGCCACTGAAGATCTTCCTGCAATGTTTTGTCCCTGAGACAAGCAGGGGGTGGCAGCTGTGGCCCTGAATGTGACATTCCCCCTTCCCTCCACAGCATTTGCCACTCCCCACCTCATCCTCACCTTCTCTTCCTTGGAAGGCAATTAAAAATTTATTTTTAAAAATGATTTCTAAAAATTATTTTAAATTATTTTAAAAAATATTTTATTTTTTGAAATTATTTTAATTATTGGAAATTTTTTCAGATTATTAAAAATATCATTTTAAAATATTATTAAATAAAAATTATTATTATAGTTTTTGAAATTATTTTGAAAGTCTGTTATTTTATAGCTATTGCCTGCCATTTGTCCCTCCTCAGGTTTAGCAGCTCCACATTTTCATTTTAACTGCTCCAGGCTTCTTCCCCAACCAAAGCATTCAGGGGCTTCAGGTGGGATGAGTTTTGGTGCTCAGTTTTTGAGATCAAAATTAAAACAGGCACAGAATTCCCTCTCCCTGACATGAGGAAGTTTTCAGCTGCTGTTCATACCAGTAGCGAGCTTTACTGGGGTGAGAAATATGTAAATTTTAAAAAAATTTCTCTTTGTTTGAGAGCTTTACTGGGGTAGGAAATCAAGATCCCAAATCATGGTTCACAGAGCAAATGTTCTCCTCCTGTTCCCTTGGGGGACAGAAAAAATATCCCTGGGAGGGAACAGGGAGAAAACACCTGAACAAAGCAGGAGCTGTAGAGCTTTTCAAAAATGTCCTGTACAGCAGAGCCGTGGGTGAGAAGAGAACAGCAGCAGATATTCAGGATGTGTTCCTGCAGCAATATCAGCAGTTAACACCCTGAACTATCAGCTTGCTCTGTTAGGTCTCTCCTAATGCAACAACCTTTTGCTTTTCATGCCTGGCTGCTTTCAAAATAGTCTTCTTTTTTTTCTTTTTCTTTTTTCTTTTTTCTTCTTTTTTTTCTTTTTTTTCCCCCCAGGATTCCATGTGTGCAGAATTAGGACATCAAAGCTTGGACTGACAGCCCTCTCAAGATGTGACTGTGGTTATTCTTGGCTGGATCTGGGAGGGAGAAATGATCCCATTAGCGAGTTCTTGTGATTAAACAGATAATGCATCGATCAGAGCACGGAGATGTCGAGGGCTTCTCGTGGCCAAAGGAATATTTATTGCCCCATCTCATTCTCAATCCTTTTGTGGGATCCTTTGGACTTCAGCAGGACCCCAAACCTGCAAGGATGGGATTTTAGGACAAAGGGAACTCTGCCCATTTATTTGTATTTATTTTGGGCAGCTGGGAAACACCCAGGGAGTTGTTTCCCCACCCACAGCAATCCCAGCCTGCAAGATGCCCCAGAAATAATTTTCCAGCAGGCTCTGAACACCCCAGGGCATGGAAAAAAGGGAATATTCTGTCCAGAGATGAACAGCAGGGAAGGGAAGGGAAGGGAAGGGAAGGGAAGGGAAGGGAAGGGAAGGGAAGGGAAGGGAAGGGAAGGGAAGGGAAGGGAAGGGAAGGGAAGGGAAGGGAAGGAAAGGAAAGGAAAGGAAAGGAAAGGAAAGGAAAGGAAAGGAAAGGAAAGGAAAGGAAAGGAAAGGGGAAAGGAAAGGAAAGGAAAGGAAAGGAAAGGAAAGGAAAGGAAAGGAAAGGAAAGGAAAGGAAAGGAAAGGAAAGGAAAGGAAAGGAAAGGAAAGGAAAGGAAAGGAAAGGAAAGGAAAGGCTGCTAAAGAGGCTTTGTGGAGCTTTCAGTGGGAATTTATCTGTTTTAAACAAATAAGTGGGCAAGACAAAGTGTTTCCTATTGAGATTCCATGGAGCAGCTGCAGATCCCAGTCTGAAGGAAGGAATGACAATGGACCTGTGGAGATGTCCCTGAGCACGTGGAACAGAGCAAATATTTTCACTTCATTAGCAATTCCATTATCCTAATTGTGTAGAGTCAGGCTTGAACTTTTTTTTTCCTGAAGTTGCATTAAAATAAAGTTTTAGAAGAGGCAATAAAAGTATATAAATGGACTCTTCTGCCTACAGCTTTATTGGGAATATGCAGATTTTTAACCCTGTTCCCCATGAAAACACCACTTAGGCTTCTGCAGTGGTTTTATGTCTTAATCTGCATCTTTTGGTCTCCAAATAAACTCGAGACAACTTGGTCAGAGGTGAGAGAGGAGCAGGAGACAACACACACCACAAAATCCCCAGGGAATTCCCATGAAAAGGTCAATTGAAGTCAAGACATGCAGCAAGTGTCCTGCCAGAAGGAGGATGACAGCTTTTCATTAGAAAATCAAAGCCTCCAGGCTTTCCTGAGGACAAATTTCATCAGCTCTGTGATCTCTGGGGTGCTGGAGCCAATTAACCACAAGGATTAATCCAGAGGAAGTCATGATTCAACTCTCCTGCTATTCTCTGCCTTAAAGGTCAAAAAAAGGGACATGAAACCTGTCCAGGAACCTGGGGGGGACAGTGAATAATTTTTAAAAAATGGACTAAACAAGAGAAAAAGTTCTGCTGGATCATAATTCATCACCACATAATCACACTGTAATTACCCAACAATTACAGTGCACAATGCATTTGTCTGAGCCGATTTGAAACCAACACAATTTACGGAACTGGAAATGCACCAAGCAAGTAGGAATAATTACCACATAAATATGATGCAGTTAAATATCCGGAGTTTAGAAGCACTTCATTAAGAAAAATAACCCAGGCTGTTATGCTGTCATGAAATTAACCTTCTAGTCATGAGGATAACTGTTATTTACGGATTTGAAAACAAAATGGGATGTAATTCCACTGCCATTACACCCAGGGAACTGGGAAGTTGTGACAGCCACTGTTGTGAAAAGTGACTTTGTACACTGCTTTAGGCATTCACACCATCAAACCTGGGGGAGCTGAAAGGAGAGGAATTGGATCTCTTCATTCCAGAGAGTTTTGCCATTTTGCAGTCATCTCAAGTTTCCATTTCCCCTGGGATTTTCCCCTTAAACTGAGACCTCAACAATTTGGGTTTAGTGGAGCCAGGATTTGTGGAGCTGAGCTTCCCTTGCCTGTTCTGGGCACACAGATGGTGCAGAACAAACATCTTCCACCACAAACAACTTTTCCCATTGCATTAAACACAACCCAGGAGTGAAACACCCAGGGATGCACTTAATTAAAAAATCCCATGAGCAGCCCAAAACTCCCAGGTTTTTATAGAAATTGAATTATATCAATTCAGAGCAAAGTCCTTTAGGTGCTGCAGCTGGGATGACCTCTGAAATGTGGGAATCAACACAAATTTGTACAAATTCAATTGAATTACACTGACTACCAGAAATCCCATTATTTCCTTCCATTCTGGACAGGAGGAGATTCCCTTGCCACGGTCAGGTTCAGACAGCCAACGTTTCATGGGTGACACCTTTGGACAACCTCAGCTCGTTCAGATTTTATCTGTCATGTTTTAGCATTTTTAAGAGACAAAAGAACATTTCAATCCAACTAACTCTCCTAACACGGACAAATCTATCTACACAGGATGAAGCTGCTCTGTTGCCTCTTGTTTTCCTGAGATGCTGAAGATTTCACAAAGCAATTTTCCACGCAAATCCTCGTTTCCTGCTCTGGTTTGGGCACAACCCAAATGAAGGCAGAGCTACCTGATCCGAGATAAGAAACTTGTCAAGGCACCAAAAAAAAAAACCCAAATAAAGGGGGGAAAGTTGAGTTCAGAAGGAAGAAATAGAGAGGCAGGACCTCATAATCACAACTTTGCTCTTTGGCTCGATACAAAGGTTGTAATTCAATTTCGATGTTCTGCTCCAGTGCCTCCCTGAGGGTGTTAGCAGAGAACCCCTCAGCCGAGCTAAGGGCTTGCATCAATCAGCAGCAGCATCTGACAGAGAGAGAAAAACACTTCCTCTGTGTCTGCACTGCCTTCCCACTTAATTACGTGTAATTTTTAGGTAGTGGGATGTGAAACGCTAATTGAAAATTTGGGGTGCCTCCGTCTCAAAGCTGGAGAAGAATCTGTGTGCCCAGCTGGATAATAGGAAAGGGATTTTATTTTCTAGCTCATTGATTTATCATCATTAAGGACTGAAAGGCAGCATTCTGTAAGTCAGCTTCAGGAATATGCTTTTTTCCATTAGGTTTACACTGCCCCCAAATTGCCTCTGGCGCTGTGAATGTTAAAATTGACTGGATTCAATTTAGTGAGATCTCCTCTTTTCTCTGTCAGGGTTATTCATCTCATTTAGCTCTTGCAATCGAAGCTTTTTGGGGAACTTTTTTTGGATTGTTTTTGGTTTCTCATTCTTTTTTTTTTTTTTTTTTTAATAAAGGCCCACATAATTCTTCTATTTTTTTAATTATTACTAAAAAACCAAGCCCCAAACTGCAGTGCTTTTAGGTGGTAGCAAAGTCTTGATGGCACCATTTGTACAAATCCAGCCCTTCTTGCCAAACAGAACCTCAGCAATCACAAATGAGGCTGTGTGATTGTTTTATAAGGTTGTTTTAATTCCAGGCTACACAAGGACAGGTTCTATTTAGCAACCTGGAATTCCTCCCCCACCCACTGCAAGGTCCATGGGGTACTCCTGAAATGTGAATTAAGCACCAAATCTTTCACAATTACATCAACTTTACCTCCCATGCAGGCTGGGGACAGTTTGGAGAAGAGACACTGCTGTGAAAGAGGAGGGAGAGAGCCCTGGAGGATCAAACCTTTATTAAAAACAGGAATAGCATTAATGCTGATTTTGGAAGTTGCTTGTTGGTCCTTTTTGTGCAGATGGAGGAGGCAGTTAGGAAGAAGATTCAAAGCCTCACAGCAGCTTATTCCTAGACCTGATTTCCTCCTTCATCCTTCCAGTGAAGACCTTGATGAAAGAAACTTTTTGGAGTCACCTGGGCAGCTTTCAAACCAGCTAAAGCTGCACCAAGTGGCCAAAGAATTCCAGTTCTCTTCTTGAGTCATCAAAATGTGGCTACCATTGGAATCCCCAGAATATTTTAGAAAAGGATGAGGGTATTTTTCAGCTTTCAGTTCCACAAATCCCAGCTGAGGATATTTGATTGATACACCAGCAAACAGGGACCAGCAGAGGAGGGAAGACAACCAGTGTGAGTTACAGCTTGACAAAAAAAAAAAAAAATAGATGAATAATTCAACAATAACATATAGCATCGCCATAAAACTACATAAAAAGTGTGATCTGCTAGGGAAGCATCTGCCCCAGTCTCAGGACAGATGGGGAAAATGTTGTATTTTCATGTAACAGAGCAAAAAGAGGCATCATGTTTAATTTTCCAGGGCCTTGAACCCACATCTGCCACGCTCACTCACTGTGTGCTGCTCATTGCAGCTCGTCAGGCAGCAAGAACTATTTTATACAAATATATATATGTGTATTTATAATAATGATGTTAAAAATAGCCAGAGGAATGGGAAGCAGAGGGGAAATGCTCAGTGCTGTGTCCCTCTGAGGCAGAGCTCTGCAGAACCCAAACTCCCCGTGGAAGCAGCAGCAGCACAGGGCTGGAATACCCTGGGAAAGGCTGGGGGAGTTCTGAGGAAACTCTCAGCACTCCTAATGATTTATTTATTCAGCAATTCCTCCAGGAACCGCAATCCATTCACCCCTCTGCCCTCCCCAGTGCTAAACTTCTGCCTTTTTTTTTTCCTTTATTTTCTTTTCCTTCTCTTTGTTTTCCTTCGCTGAACTCCTATTAGCCAATAAGCAGCTTCTGATTGAAGCTTTTTCAGGGTTGCAATTTCGGAACAAAGAGCATAAAGATTTGCAGTCAAAACCTTCATTTTCACTAAAGTCCAACTCTCTCCTGCTCTGAGCAGACATCTTTCTTCCTGGTACAAAATACTGAGTTTTCCCTTCATTTTATACGAGATTTGGAGAAAAGATGTAATTATTTTGCTGGGCCACAGGGCATCTTTCCCCTGAAAAATTAATCTGAGGTAAAAAGAAAGAGCCTCAGCGTAAAGCACCAAATCTCTTTGCTCTAAGGATGCTTCCCTCAGCTGTGGCTGGGAAACTTCCACTTCAGCAGCACTCCAAAATCAGCTGGCAGAGATTCATAATTGAAAAGCTGCCTCTGGCCATGAGCAGGGCCTGTTGGAGGAGAATTCCCTGGATCTGGGAAAAGGACTCAAAGGATTTCGCTCTCAATATCGAGGATTTGCCTTGCTGGGAGGCAGCACGGGGTGGGGATGGCTTGTCCACAGTCATGGATGTGTTCTGCTCTTCCAAAAACTACCCAAAAAATGCTGAGAGGAGGCTTGGCTGCCTCTCCTCCTCCTCCTGCTGCACATCCTGGTTCCTTTGGCAGCAAATTCCAGGGAAGGAGCAGGAAGAGAAGAACAGAGGGATGTGCAGAGGATGGGAGCTCTGCAGTTTTCCCATAATTTATAAGTTCTGTCCATTAACATATTGAGGTTTAATCCTCCAATTACAGCTTCAGGTAATTAAATCAATCACTCCAAATTTGCTCCCCCAATTCACTGTTTACATATCTTAGGGCTCAGAGGCAGCAAAATGTCCATGGATTCCAAGCTTTAGAGGAATTGTTTTGTCTAAAAAAGCTGCAAACAGGTGTTTTAGCACCCAGTATGGAGTCCAGAGTTATCCACCAAAATTACAGAAACATGAAAAATATAGACGCTAAAAATCACCTAAAAATCCTAATCCATCACCAGGAGCACCAGCAGCTCCATCCTCAGCTGCCCTTCAGCCACCACAAAACCTGCAGGAATTTGCTGTTTGATTTCCTCCAGCAGGAGCCCCATGGAAGCTCAGATTGGCTTCCTGGAGAGGAGAGAACACTGCTCTGTAAACACCAGCCCGGTGGAAATCCAATTTTCTCTTATAGTTCTTAAAATAGAGATTCTTCTCTTTTTTTTTTTTCTTTCTTTTTTTCTTTTTTTCTGCAGCATTAGCTCCTGTACAGGTCTATCTTCCCAGCTGGGCTTGCAGCACTGAGATTCTGATTGCTGAACACCTCCTAAGGAGCAGAATTCAGACATTTCCAGGCCTCCAAACCAATCTGTGCCAAGGCAGGGATGAGATGCTCTCACATGTCCATCCCAGCTTGTCAATCCTGCTCCTTGCTGTCTGCACACATTCCTGCACTGACAGGGTTACACGGGAGAGCAAAAGCTCAAAAGTGAGGCTAAAATATCCTTATTTATTTTTACTCCCCAGCTATATTCATGATTTCACAGACTCCCTCTGGTTATTCCAATATTTATTTGTAACTCACCAAAATAATCATGTTTGCAAACCACTCTGGAAAACGCTACAATTTAAAAAAAATAAATAAATAAACAAACCAGGTATCATAAAATCCATAAAAAACATAACCAGATGGAACCCAGCTCATGATCCACCACCTGGAACGATCTCTCAAGAGCCTCAGACCTCTCTCCCAAAAAAAAAAAATTAAAAAAAAATTTAAAAAAATTAAAAAATTAATAAATCCCATGCAAATGTTCACCTTTAGATCTCAGCTTGCAGTTAAATGACTGAGCTCCGACTTGTGAGAAATTCTGTTCCTAGCTCTGCTCATGACCTCGGGCAACTCATTTAATTTTCCTCTGCCTTAAATGAAGGAATAACAGCTGCTTTTAACAGGAGGGATTGTGAAGGGTGAACAAAAGCCAAACTAAATCAGTTGCTGCTTAGGCTGAGCTCAAGTGTGCTGCTGGGAAATGACTGTGGCACAACTGGATCCATCCCCAAATGCCTGAGGGGAAAAAAAAAATCAGGATTTAAATCAGGATTTGAATGAGGAAATCTTCACCAGAGCACTTGTTGAACAGCACAGAAGTTCCTGCTGGCAGGAAACCAATTTTGATTTTTTTGCATAGGCCATGTAATGATATTGATGATAATGAATAAAGGGGTAAGGAGGGTGGGGATAATGAGAGAAGGAGGAATTATCTGAAGAAATTTTCTGCTTTTAACGATGAAAAAATGAGAGCCTCATGAGCACCATCCCAAAAATTCCAGTTGCAGAGGGTCTTTGAGGCTGCTGCCCTGAGCCCTCTCGTGATGTGGAATAATAAAGCAATCAGGCTCCACACCGGGGGAGAGCCAGAGCTTTATGATGATTGCATCTCTCTCCATCCAATTCCTTCTGATCCTCCTTTTCTCCCCTCCCAAACGAGCGTGGGCCTGGAGAGCTCGTTAGCAGAGCTCCAAACTTCATCTGTAACGAGCTCACATCTCCCCATCGGAACAGGAAGCCTGCAAAGGCTGCACGGTGAGGATCTTTATGCAGGGGAGCTGCAGGCATTAATGAGTGAGGCTTGATTAAAAAACAAACAGTCCCCACCCTGCCATCCCCTGGGAAGTGGCTGTGAGCTGGGTACAGATGATTTTGGGATTTGTGGAACGCCACAAAGACTCAAAGCCTGGTATTAAATGTCAGGGATGCAAAATCCAGAGGCTCAGATACAGTTTGAAAACTTCACAGTAGGTTGGAATAATAAATTCCCAGTTCACAGTGAGAAATTGTGGCTAGCACAGGTCTTTCCCATGAGAACTTTCTCCTGTGTTTTATAAACAAAGATAAAGTTTGGATGTTATTAAAAACAGTGTCTCGAGATTTGGACAGTTCAGGCCTGGCCAGTCAGGCCTAGGGGGAGGTTTCTGACTGACCAATCTGGGTGACCTCTGAAAAATCTATATAAGTTGGAATCAAAATAATAAAGTTCTTCTTTTCTATGCCATGCTGAGAATCTGAGTCTTTTTCTCTGCTAGCAGCTCAACAGTGACAAGAAATGTCTGATTCCATGTTCCATATTGTCCCTAAGAACAGGCAGGACATTCCCCATTCCAGTACAATTTGCAGATTTTGGAAACCTGCAAATACTGGAATCCAGATTCTGTGGGGGAAAAAAGCTGCTGTATTTCCAGAAATGCCTTTTAAAAGGTACCTGAGAAAATCTAGTTTTTTTCAAAGGCCTCAGGTAACGGGTGGATAATACACAAACCCATTTGCTAAACACCACTTGAAGAATCACAGGCAGCATAATTGACTTTTACAGCTCGGATAATGTAGGTCACTGCATTAGTGCAACAAGAAAATGAATGTATGTTGGAGTGAAAGACAGAAGGGAAGTAATTACAAAATATAGATTAAATAACCATCAGATAACAGGCATAATAATAAGAACAACCAGGGTGAAGATAGAGGAGAAACAATTTGTTAAATGGATTGGAGCAGCGTTTGAAGGAGCTGCTGAGCTCGCTTGCCATGCTCTTGTTTCCTCCTTCACTGAAAACTCAATAGAATAAAGTATTTGTCCCTTTTGGAGCTGAGATCCTCCTCCTGGTGCTATCAGCTTACAGCTCGCTCAGCCCAGAGGGATGTTCAGGCAGAGCTGATGATATTTGCACACAATTCTTAACTCTTGCAGGAGCAGGGAGATGTAAAATCCCAGCAGTAAGAGGGATCACAGCTCAGTCCTGCACAGCTCAGGATTCTGGCTTACTGCAGGCTTTACATGCTCAGTGCTTCTGCAGCTTAGCCTGAAGAAGTTGAGAGAAAACACAACCCAAGGAACTGAAGGAAAGGGAAGATATGGGATGTGGTGATGCCTTAAGAATGTCTAGTTTTTTACTCTTCACGTATCTGTAACTTGGTGTAGTTCTGTGCTTCTCACAAAGTGCTAAAAAGCTCTGTTCCCAACACCTTCAGCCAAAACAATCCCACTGAATAGAAAATCCAAGGATACATTCATTGCCCTAGTGTCGCTGTTGAGCTGCTAGCAGAGAAAAGGACCCAAGTTCTCAGTGTGGCAAGAAAGAGAGCCTTTATTATTTTGATTTCAATATATATATATAGACTTTTCAGAGGTCGCCCAGATTGGTCAGCCAGAAACCTCCCCCTAGGCCTGATTGGCCAGGCCTGAACTGTCCAAATCTCAAGACACTGTTTGAAAAACATCCAAACTTTATCTTTGTTTATAAAACACAGCGGAATGTTCTCACGAGAAAGACCTGTGCTAGCCCCACCCTAGGGCCTGATAATATGTAAAAACAGTGAAATGAGGGGAGCAGGCCTGGGGTGGTTAACATCATCATCTGAAGGTGTGACTGGAGAGTTAGGGACCAAAATGCTAACAGGACAGAATTTATAAAAGGGGAAGAGCTCCTGACCCAGAATCCATTTTGGGTATAATCCCTCAAGGGGACTTTTCTTGCCCAAATGCTTCAAATGCTCTTGAAGACCTCAAATAAATTTGTCCACTTTTTGTACTCCTAATTTATCTTGGCCTCTGTTTCAGGTAGCTTGTTTTAGGCATCGGTTGGACCACAAAAAATGAATATATGGTTTTTTTTTCCCCTCTACAATATCAGTTTTAGTCCAGCCTTGCTCAACAGTGCTCTGAGCTTCCCAGTACCAGTTCCCTGCTCAGTGAGCCCTACAAGAGGCTTTTGGAGGTCTGAGTCTGGCAGCAGTTAGGGGACATCACATCCCATCACCATCCAAAGCTGCTCTCCTTCGGGGAGAGAGCAAACAAACCCAGGAGGTGAACCTCCCAGTGCTGGGGAAGGGCTGAGCAAACAGTGAGTGACACCTGAGGTGATCCCAGGGGAAGGGGACAAGGCAGGAGGGAGCCAACATCCCTCCTGCTTGCTCTCCATCCTTGTGTCAGCGTGAGTGACATGAACCTGCAGTCCATGGGAAAAATGCTTTGGTTTGTCCCAAACTGCAAATTCACCTCTGGTGTGCAGGGGACACTCAGTGGGGTTGTCATTGTCACAGGGGCAGTGGTGAAAAGGTTGAGAGTGACCAAAAACTTAGTGAAAAATGCTTAATTTCCCTGCTGATGAGGAACAAAATCCATGAGCTCAGCATCCCTTACCTGACTCAATAGAACTTCAGAAAATCAAAGGGACTTGCACAACAGCCACATATAAACCTCTGATTAAAAGTTCCACAAGAGCCACATTAAAGCCCTGATTAAAAATTCCATGTCCTGGTGTAGCATGCAATGAGTTGTCCCAAACCAGGATGACTTTCTCTGCACAGAATGGGCAGGTTTGGTGCAGTTTTATTCTTTGTTTGCCCAGTGTTCTGTGGGATAGAGAAGGAGCTCAACACACGGACCTAGACAGGCACAGCACATCATGACAACCCAGAACGCTGCCAGCCACCTCCTCTTGGCACCAGAAGGGTGGAAAAAGTCAAAAGGGACACTAAAAAAGCTCTGAGGAAGAAACTCTTGGGTATTTTTCAAAAAGCTCCACCTTTCCCATCCATTGTAAAGCTCATGGGATGTCCTTGGCCCAGTAGAAATATGGATTTTTCCTGCTTTTCTCTACTAAAACAGTAAATTTTGCAGCCCAGGGCCTGATCTCCCTTCTCCCAAGGCACTGCAGCTCCTGTGGCTGCTCTGCCTCGTCGCTGTCCTGTGCTGCTCTGCTCATTAATCAATGGCTCCTCTGAATGCCAATGAGTCCTGAAAGGAGCCAGGTGAAAGCCACGGCAATTTGCTCACAGCTTGATAATTACACATTCTTCAAAATAAATTAAAGCCCCAGCTAAGAGCAGCACGCTGTTTTCAGAAGTCCTGCTTGCACGGGGGAGTTAATTGGGAAGGGCATTGATTGCAGGGGCTGCAGGTTCCAGCAGGGGATTTATTTCCCCATTGTTCCCAGAGCTCCCAGACCTCTCAGCGAGCAGAACTTCTCACCTCTGCTCGAGCTGGGGGAGAAAAGGAGCCATAAATAACTTTTATTCATTGGGAATCATCTTTGGAGAGAGCTGGTGCACAGAACAAAGGAGGGTTTGGGAGGGAAAGGATGGCAGGATTTGATGGAGATTTATTTTTGGGCTGCCCAAGGCTCCAGGATCAATTAAAGAAGCAGTTTTACAGTGGAGATGTTTCAACAGAGCTCTTTCATCCCCAGACACACAAACCAGGGTGAGCTAGCAGCATGTGCACAAATTCTCTGTGCTCTCTACATCTCCATGAAGAAATCCCACAAACAAGCAAAAGAGAAACTCCAGAATTAGAGGCTTTTGGATATTTGCTGTGGAAAAGGATTCAAACTCCACTTTGGCAACTTCCCACTCAGTCCAAGGTGTGGGAATGAGGGAATTTCAGAGACCCCTGGGCTAGAAGACACCAAGATGACCCCAATTTACAGGAGAATCCTTTTCCCTGCACGTGCCAAGTGTCAGCCAGGTCAGGGAATCCTTCCAAGCTCCTCCTGCAGCAGATGAGACACAGTGATTGTTTTCTCATGAAATAAATCTGTGTTGTTGATTTGTTCTGCTGGTTCTTTCCTTTCCCTCAGCAGCTCCCACGTGCTGGAAAGGGCAGCTCGGCATAATGGATTGGGTTTGTGTCATGAAATATTTCAGGAGAGCAGATTAGTTTTAATTTGTTGTTCTCCCAGTGCCTCCCCCACTCTTCACCAAATTGCACCCAGCACAGCAGGAGTTTATCTAAACCAGGGCCTTCCAGATAAATTCTGGCTTGCTCAGGCAATTATTGCAAATAAGTTAAAGATGGAATCCACAAGAGAATTACACCTACTTGGATCCACTTCATAACAGTTGTTTCACTGCATGAAAAAGAAGGTGGCAAGGAGGAAATTGCTGCTTTCTTCCTCAAAGCAAAGCTGGAGCCGTCAGGAAAAAAACAAAAAACAACAAGAAGGAAATGCTCCCATTCCAGTTTGTTTAAATATATCAATATTCAGCAATAGTGCAGCTCTACTGTGACATCTGAACCCAAAGATTAAACCCTGATCTCATTATTATTTATATTTATATTTATATATTTCTATTTCTATTTCTATTTATATTTATATTTCTATTTATATTTATTTATTTATATTTCTATTTATATTTACCCAAATTTGCTTACACAAAACATGGTTTGCCCCACTAGGAAGTGATGGCTGCAGGCAGTTTCCATGGAGCCTGAATGTGACTGCACCTGAGGTTTTTGATTTATCCCCTCTATATCCATCCTTGGGTTCCATCCTTCCACACCCCACGGCAGTGTCGGAGTGTAGGTTGCATTTAATGCAGGGAATAAATCAGCCTGCAGAGCTCTCTGTTCATTCCTCACTGAACTCATTTCCATTGTGACATCCTGGGGTTTGTTGAGGCAATGAAAACTGGGGGAAAGGCCAGGTGTTTCAGAGAGCAAAGCCATGGACCTTCCAAAAATACAAATTCCTGAGCAGCACTTACCTGTAACTTCAGGATATACTGCTGTGTTATTTATGGGTCTGAAGCACGAGTCATATATCCAAAATATAGCTCCATTTTGGAAGCGGCTGAATCCTTTTCAAGGCAATTGGTAAGATTTACAGGTGCTGTATTTAATAGGGCCATGAAATACCTGGACAGAGTGGACCTGGTGATTGGCAGGAACAGCCTTTCCTCCATTCCTCAGCCCTCTGGATTCCCTGGGGTGAGCTGAAGTTAATCCCTGCAGCCTTTGGGTTGGGCTGGGCTGGATAACCATGGGGCTTTTGGAAATAGGAAAAATGCAGAAATGCAGGCAGAGTGTGGAGCAGAACCCCTGGATAGTCTGTCCATCTCTGCCTTAGTGCAAGAAGCTTAAAAAAACCCCAAAAAACCACCAAAGCCCTGAAGAACAGCCCTCCTGTGTCACTGCTCCTTTTGGAAACCATCATGGGTTTATTTTGTAAAACTTGCAGTGGGCATTGCTACCAACAGCCTTACAGCTAATTATATTATTGTGGAAAGGCTCCTGAATCCCCTGGTTTAACCCTCCCCGGGAAAGGCCAGGCTCTACTCCCAGAAGTGATAATTATGTGCAATTAGTGCTCCTAATGAAGCATTTGTTATTTACATGATTAATATTTGCGCCTATCAGGGAATCACACCCACACACACTGGGTCTGTTTGTGGGGAACAGAACCACCTCAGGGGGAAGGGACCTGGAATCTATTAAAAAAATCTATTTGATCTATTAAAAAATAGAGAGGTGAAATATACTTTACATATATATATATATAATACATTTCTATATATGTATGTCTATTATATATTATATATATATTTTATATATATATATGTATAGATATATATTTTTTTAATACAAAAAATAAATATAGAGAACTGGGGAAGTTCTAGAGGCAAGGGAAGAGGAAGGATGCTCTGCAAAGCCACATCAGGGATCCTTCCCTGATAAATTCATTTACCCAGCAAAGCTGGGTGGGGCTGGGGAGGCAGCAGCCAATTAAGGAACCATCAAACTTCTCTTAAAAAACCTCCTTCCTCCCTCTCCCCTCTCCTGCCTCCAGCCAACGTGGTAATTGTGTCTAATTTCCAAATTTCCATGCCGTTGCTGCATGTGCCTCCCCTTAATGAGATGTAAATGTGTTGCCAGTTTGTGGATTTGTTTAATTGCAGGGTAGCTAAACCGTGATTGGCCAGAAGGTTCATTTTTAAATTTATTTATTTAGCACACATGCGAGGCATTTTGAAGATCCTTTTCTCCAGCTACAAGAGGGAGGGGAGCATATTCTATTTTCCTGTTCTGTTCAGGGTTCTGTCACAAAGAAACCATCTGGTTCTCCATGTGTTTGCTGCTGAACTTAAAAAGTCTTCTGCCACATTCCAAGTGTTTGAATCAACTCTGAATGTCTCCTGTTTGGTTCAGGTTCCTGAGCTGGACTCTGATTATTAGGAATCTTTGGCTCTTGGTGGACACAAGAAGGATTTAAACACATTTTTAAAATGGCTTTTCAACACAATAATACTCCTTCGCCGAGTTTTTTTCTCACTCACCTCCCACAAAGGCTTTTAAAAGAAAGGATGAAAGATTCGAGTGCTAAACTGGGGAAGAACAGAGCCATCATTACCTAGTCTAACTCCAAATAAAATCCACTAAAGCTTGAAGGAAATACTGACTGATTTTAGTGCCTTTAACTCACTGCCACTTCCGAGTTTGCTCAAATATAGGAGAGCAGTAAGGAGTCTCCTAAATCTCAGCCGAACCTTGGAAGTGCAGATAAAAGCCTATTTTTGCCCTGCAGTACCTTTACTACCGAGGATGATGACACAGAAAAGGCCTGGCTTGATTTGCAGATCTCCAGACATCTGGAAGGGAGAAAATCAAACAGGACCATTGCCACAAGGGCACATTTCAAACCAGAGCCAGGCAGTAACAGCAGAAAGTTCTGGTTTTGCAGAACCCAGAGATAAATCCTCCCCTTCTGCTGCTCCTTAACAATTAACCAGCTGAGAAAGTGCAGCTCCTTCAGCCTTAAGACCACTGCAGAAATAATACATCCATTTTCAGAATTTCCCTAACATTCTGCCTCCCATCAGTTTTATGGCACCTAACGCTGCTTTTACCACTCGTAATGACTCACCCAGATAATTCATGGAGACTGGCATGAATAAATCTCCCCTTGACATCTCAGTAAAGATCAAAAGCAGCAGAATTTGCCTTGGCACCAGACAGATCCAGCCAGCTCCAGGCACCACAGCACCAGCCTCGGGAAATTGAGGAAGCCTTTCCCATCCTGATACCCTGGAGGAATATTTGAGGGTATTTCTTGCCCTCAAAAGAGCTCCTGCAGGAGCAGCAGATCTGTATTTATACCTTTATGGGGTTTTTTTTTGTTAGAAGGCCCAAATTATGAATCTGGAAAGGTTCATTTCCTGGCAGATCAGTCTGGGAGACTTCCCAAGCATCTGATTGCTGGTGAAAGACACCTCCATGGGAGGAGGGAGTAGCTGCGTGTGATGCCTCATCCAGGCTTACCTGAAACAGAGAGCAGACAAGGTTAGGAGAAGAAAAAGCAGATTAATTCATTAAAGGCCTTTGGGTACATTTAGGGCAGACAGAGCCTGCTGGAGAGGCTACACCCAAAATGGACAGTGAGTCATGAGTTCTTCACATTTTATCAGTTCTGTCTATTAACATATTGAGCCTCAATTCTCTAATTACCCCTTCAGCTGATGATGTCAATCACCCCAAGTTTGCTCCCCAAATTCACTGCTGTTTACATATTTTGGGGCTTGGAGGCAGCAGAATGTCCTTGAATTTTCCAATTAAGAACAATGTTTTGTTTCAAACCCTGGGAAAAGAGGTTTTCAGCACTTTTTGAAGCCCAGAGCTACACACCAAACCACAGACACATGACGAACATAAGCTAAAAATTCTTAAGGCATCAGGTGCACAAGTCACTTCTTTACATCCCAAAAAAACCAGAATGGGAGTTGATTCCAGCTCCACCTGCCTGCTGCTGCACCACAAACACCCAGAGAGGCAATCAGCGTGTCCCAGGGCCAAGGGCATCACTCCTCTCAGCCACTGTCACTAACAGCCAATAACGCGAGCAGCAAAGTAAAGGGAAGTGACAGCAGGGAAATAATTCAGCCTTTAACTGACACGTTATCCTGTTAAAAGCCATTTACCTTCTGCTGCTCGGTGTGTCATTGCTCATTTGGGTTTGGAAGTGACATGTCCCCAAGCGCCATTAACATGCCAGCGGTGGAAGGGAATTTACAGAGGGTGCACCCTGGGGAGTTGGAGCTGAGCAGAGGGAAAGCTCTTGGTGGGCTCTGCTTGTCCTCACGGCTCCCAGCCCACCCAGAGCATCCAGAAAGGATCAGGGAATTCCACCTCCATCCCCTTTCCCTGATGATGCTTTTCAGCAGCAAATACTGCCTGGGAGGATCCCAGCATTCCACAAAATACAAGATTTAAATTCCTCTTCCTGAAGCAAAAAGGATTTATTTTACAACACTGGAAGAGCCAGGACAACAACCCACCAGCAAATGGAACAGTCCTGTGTGAACCAAAACCAGCTGTGGTGTGAACTGAGGGGAATTTGGTGCAATAATTACGTTTTTCCAGAACTAAATCCCTGCAGATACAAAAATGTTGCGTGAAACTGGATGTCCACTCAGCTTGGGACAGAAAGGGTTCAGCTCTCTGCTGCTTCTTGTCCTGTCTTAGATGTTGGCCTAGAATTATCTTCATTTCTAATAATCCCAGCTGGCCTTAAACAGCCCTGGATTTCAAATAACAGACAAGCTGTGATCTTAGAGTGCTGGAGCCATGGTAAGGATGAAAGGTACTATTTATCATAAATCAAGGAGTCTTGGTAAAAGCCTGAGTTACCTTGGAAGGCAGAATTACTCATCCTATCCTCTTGACGCCTCCAAGTTCAAATTTGCTGAGGAAACAGAGGCAATTCTGCTGCCACTGCGAGGAGATCAGGCAGGACTCAAACCTGTTTCCATGGGGAACTTCTTGATTTGCTGATCCCATGGAAGGTGGGGCTGGAATTCCATGGTTTTCAAGGTCCCTTCCCAATGTGGGATAAGGAGAAGAGGGGCAAACAGTCCCTAATTGAATTCAGAGTTGCCCTTTGCTGAGATGTATTCGGATGACGGATGAATTTCCATTAGTTTAATGTGAATCACCGCGGATAATGGAAAACAATACTTATGCTAATGAGGGAGCTGAGCGAAAGCTTCACAAATGAGGTGCCATTTGCTCCACGCCAGCCGGGGAGCAGCTGATTAGAAACTGCACTGTGATTGATGCCTCCTGCCTGCCTTCCCCTGCCCTGCAGTGCCACCTCGGTGGGGCATCCTTGGTGTCCCCAGGGCAATCCTGGCAGGGGAGAGGTGCCCTGAGGCAGGAGGAGGAGTTTGAGGGGAAAACATGTGGGTTGTTGTGGCTAGCACAGACCTTTCCCGTGAGAATTAGTTCTCTTTTCTTCCCGTGTTTTGTAAACAAAGATAAAGTTTGGATGTTGTTAAAAACAGTGTCTCGAAATTTGGACAGTTCAGGCCTGGCCAATTGGCTCAGGGGGAGGTTTCTGACTGACCAATCTGGGTGACCTCTGAAAAGTCTATATAAGTTGGAATCAAATAATAAAAGACACTTTTTATGCCACTGAGAACCTAGTCCTCTCTTCTCTGCTAGCGGCTCAACAGCAACAGGTTGTGGGGTCAAATTAGGAGAGGGAGTGTTGGTGAGGAGGATGAGGGGAGATTCTTTGGGGTCTGATGCTCTTCCAGAGGGGCAGCTCTGCTCCCTGTGACAAGGACAGCACCCAGGGAATGGCTGGAGCTGTGCCAGGGGAGAGTTAGGTTGGATTTTAGGAGAAGATTCTTCCCCCAGAGGGTGCTGGGCACTGCCCAGGCTCCCCAGGGAAGGATCAGAGCTCCAGGAGGGTTTGGACAGCACTGCCAGGGATGCACAGGGTGGGGTTGTTGGGGTGTCTGGGCAGGGCAGGAGCTGCACTGGGTGATCCCTGAGGGTTCCTTCCCACTCAGGATATTTTGAGGTGAAATGTGGAGGAGGATTGTGTGCAGCAGTGAGCAGAAAGGCCTTGTGGGCAAGGTGAGCTTGTGAGGACTCTCCTGCTGGGCAGGGGGCAGGAGGGCTGTGTGACTATACAAGAGAAGGAAAGCCACAAAAACTTACCCATGTGGGTTTTGAGGATTATATGATAGAAGGAAAGCCTTAAAAACCTACCTGAGCATGTGGGGTTTAAGGACACCGTAAGAGAAGGAAAACATCACAATTTTACCTGAATTCACCCTGAGAAAACCTTGTGGGAGCCTGGGAAGCACTGCTTGGCATTTGCTGGATTTTTTTTTTTAATTTTGGGCTAGAATAGAACTGGCACCCTAAACCCAGGAGGGAGCCAGGCATGGAGAGCAATTCCATCAGCAAGGAGAGAGGGAATAGAGCCACAAAGCCGAGCCAGGTGTGGTGCAGAGGTGTGGGCTGGGCAGGCAGAGCTCTGCAAGAGCCTCAGAGGATCAATCCAGGAGGATAAATCCGAAAAGCCTCGTGGAATAACCCCACTGTGGCAGCAGGTGATCCAGAGGCTGTGCACAGCTGCCCAGGGATTTAGAACCTTTCATCCTGCTGCACTAAAATCACCCTGAATTGTCTGAGAGGATCTCTCTCTCTGGCAATGTGTTGGCTCCCTAATTTTCACACCCACTAGGAAAGATTTAAAATCCTTCTGTTTTTAGGAGGCAGATAATGGCATTCCTGGCTTGGCTCGCTGTACCCAGCACTGTATTTCCATAGTTTCTTGCAGTTATTACCTTCGGCTTTTAATATCTTATTATATAAATATTTGTCAAATGCAAAAGCACAGCGACTTGGAGCAATATCAACCAGCATCTCCTGCAGGCCTGGAGGCAGGGTGCCCCATTACCTCAGGATTTCCTTGGATATTTGCATTCAATTCCTGAAATTTCTAAATAGCTCCAGGCGCAGGGTGGTACAGGAGCAGAATCTGTTCCTCTGCTGGTTGTTCTTCCAGCAGGGCGAAGCTGGGGATAAATGAGCACTAGAGAAATGTCAGAATTCAGGAGAATTTCCCCACTGAGAGGTGCTGACCCAGGTTTTGAAGTGATGGAGCTGCACGTTCCTGAGGGCAGAGGGCAGGAGGGCTCAGCAGGGGAGGGAGATGCTGTTGGGAAGGTTTGGCCTGCTTTGCCCCTTTTTTCTCCTCCTTTCCTTTCCTTTCCCTCCAGCACTGTCTCCTCCTGTGATCCATCACACGGGGTTAGGCAAATCATGAACTTTAATGCAAGGGAATGGAGCAGATTTTCTGGCTCCTGCTTGGTGCCATCTCCTCTCTGCCATCTCCTCTCTGCCATCTCCTCTCTGCCATCTCCTCTCTGCCATCCAGCTGGCACTGTGACCCTGTGTGGGGCATTGGCACAGATCCCAATGGTGATGCTGTGTGGAGAAATCCCTTTTCCAGCAGTGTTTTGGCAGGGGCAGCAGTTTTTGGGGAGTGCAGTGGCTCAGAGCAAAGGAGGAGGATTTGCAGAGCCCTTTCCCTCAGAGCTCTCCCGGCTTGGAGTGTCTGAGGAGATCCCAAACTCCTGAGCCATTGCTGCAAACATTGCACCAAAATCCAGGTTAGAAATGCTCCATTCCAGCACAGGCACTGCTGGCTGAACCACAGCCTCGACCAGCACAAGGACTTGTGTTGTTCAACTCACTGACTCTAAACCCTGAGCTGCTCCAGAGCCTCACTCCATGTTCCTTCCTGGCACATCCTCTCAGCAGCTGCACCCTTTTACCCTTCCCTCTTCCAAGGAAAGGTTACTCCAGTATGGAATTTGCATTAATCCGAACAGGCAGTGCCTGGGACTCTCCTGGGACCTTGCTCTCTGCTGAACCCATTTTTATTCACCCATCAAGAAGTATTAATTTTCCTTTTTGCATTGCTCTCTGCTCGGGTTTTTTTCTTTTTTCATTATCTTTTAAAGCGCTGAGGAACCCCATCCCCTTCTGCTCAAGCCACAAGATGATAAAGTTGTTTTTCCCTGCAGCTCTTTTCAATGCATCATTTAGCAGCCCTCCTCTAACATGTTCTGAAAAGCCTCTCTTATCCCAGGTGGAGGGCGGGGAAGGAGGATCTGGTGGGACTATGGAACTGAAATCCATCTAGGTTTAAATAGCTCAAGGTCAGTTCAGGATGGGAACACAACAGCAGATTTCTGGAGACTCCATTCAATGAATTGTTGATTGGAAAAGCTCTTTGGGATCCCCGTGGAGCAGAATCTGGAAGGAATGTGTTTTCCAAAAGGAGGACAGCGGGTTAGTTGTTAATGATTTCAATAAAGCAAGAGAAGGCACATTAGGAGGTTGGTCATTGGGGTAAAAAAGGAGGCTGGTGTGTTGCTCATTAGTGGTTTGCTAAAATTAACTCCATTACCGTGTTTGCTTTCATTGCAAACCTTCCAGTTAATTGCAATTAGCACGGAACTGAGGAGAGGAGGCCCTGCTCCTGCTCCAGGTACCTGGGGGTGACAGGAGACAACCCAGAGCTGCTTTGGGGCTGCACCAGTGGCACAGCTGAGGCTGCCCAGCCCCGGCTGGCTGTGCTCAGAGCTGGGGAGAAAAATGGGGATTTACTCTCCAAAGGTATCCCATGGGTTGTTCCACAAGGATGGGCAGGAAGGTGGAGCAGAAGAACAGAGAAGCTGATCCAAAGAGTGGTGAAGTCACTGATAGCTGTGCTATCATTTTCTTTCAGCCTTGGATTAAACCCAAACCCCTACAAACTTAGTTTCTGCGAGGGGAAGAAAAAAGAGACTTTTTTTACCTTTTTCCCTTCTCTATATTCTCCCATTCCCTTTGATGCTCCTTTCCTCTTTCACAAGCTATTGATTCCCATCTTGTCTTTTATTTACTGCCAGCTCGCTCATTATGTCAGGAATGCTATCCTGAAATGCCATTCTGCTTTCTGCATTCACAACCTTTAAATAAAGAAGAGGCTCTGCAGTTCCCCGGGAAGGCTCCTGCCAGCTGGCTGGCCACTGTTTGGGTTTATAAAGCAGGATGAAAAGAGCGAATGGCTGGGATGCTCTTCCAGCACTGTGAGGTGGTTTTGCTTTCATCACACAGACATCCAGCCCGTTCAGAAAACCATGACAGGGACAGTTTGGGCTGGAAACACCAGGATATATCAGGCAGGTTAGAGGATTTTGGGAGTCTATCCACTCCTGGAAGGCAGGGAGAGGGAATTATCTCCCTTAAACCCTCAGGGAGATCTGCTGCTCCTTTTGGCACCTCCAGAAGAGAGAAGGGCTGAATTCCACAGGCTCAGGTTTGAAGTTTTGGTGTGAAATACTGCAAAGCCAGAACTCCCTGCAGCCTCCAGCTTATCCTCCCTCACCAACCCCAGGTAAGAGCAGCTCCACGGAGGACAAACACATTTTGGGAAGGGAAAGCTGAAAGCATCAAGGTGAAGGGGAGGAAGGGAAAAGGAGGTGATAACACTTTGATGGCAGCAGGTCAGCCTTTAACGGCAGGGCTTGTCTCTTTGGGCTCCTCAGGCTCAGTTAGAGCTCCAGCCTGGGCTGAGATTGCACTAGGAGCTGGGAGCAGATGTTCTCTGAAGGCAGTTAGCTGCTGGCAATAAAATCCTAAGTGTTTGGAAGCTGCAGTAACTCAGTCATGTGGTTTTTATTTCTGTACTTCGGTCGCTGACCCCGCGATGGCACTGAGGAATGGGAGCGGATTGTATTTAGGCAGAAAATGGAGGGTGGCTGTCAAAAAATAAATAAAACGAAGTGGCTAAGCCCATTTTAATTAAAGCTCAGGATGGAGTAGTTGGCTCGTTCTCTCGCATGGTTCCGAAGCTCTGCTTCTCACTTTCCTGCCGTTGTTTTGTGGATGTGATGCAGATGAAGTTAATTCATGGAGTGATGCAAATTGGAGGCTGTTCCTGGTGAGATCCTGTGGGGTCAGCAGGAATAACTGCCAGGAATTGTGCTGCTTGTCCCTCCAGCTGCTGCTGAGGGGTTGGGGTGGTCAGAATGACACAAAAATGGTGGGATTTGGGTTACCTGCTGGCTCAGGGGGAGAGAGGAGAGCGTTGGAAGTGCTTTTCCAGAGCTCTGCCATGGGCTCAGGAGAGATTTTAGTCAATTGGTGAAGCAAAACTGAGGAATGGAAAACCATAAGTGAGTCTCTGCTCAGCCAGAGGTGGAAAATTCAGAGCAAAAGGCTGTTTTTAGCTTAAAGCTTGTCAAACCACAGCCCAAAAATGCTGCGAATTTTCTCCCTGCGCCCTGCAATAGAGCTCCAAAACTCAAAAGAGCTCCAAAACTCAAGAGCTCTTTGTGGGAGAGGCACAGCCAGAAATCTGCAGTTGGATTGGAACAAAAACACAACAGGTTGGCCTTGTTGTGCATTGATTTCCCTAGGAAAAAAAAAAAAAAAACAACTAAAAAATGTATTAAATGGAGCTGTGTAAATAACCAGCGTTTACAGGCAGCAATGTGCTGAAAAGCAGAAAGCACACTTTGGGGGAAAGAAGCATTTGTTACCTTCCCAGGGGTGGAGGGAAAACAAAGGAGGAAATATGTGTTTCAGGTTGAATGAAGCATTGATTTGTTTTGGAGGAGGCAGGGGAGAGGGTGATCCATTCTCTTACAATTTGGCATATTTAGAAAATAAAAGATCTCGGCGATGGAACAGAGAAGGGATTAGTGTAAAAAAGAAAAACGCCGAAAATACGGTCTGGGGTTTTTTTGTAATTTGTTTTCTTTGCTTGAAAGAACTCAGGAATTTGTCGCATCTCTGAGTCCCTCTGCTCGTGTCTGTCAATAAAATCTTTTCCAGCACCACCTCCCCTTGGCTATCAAGACCATTTCCTCCCAGGAGCAGCAGTTCTTTAGAGCCAGAAGAAGCAATTTACTTAATTTCTGTGTGCATGCAGGGGGAAGAGGTTTGGATATTTCAGAGCAGTGGCTCAGAATCCCAAGATCCCAACGATTTGTGTCCTCCCTGTGAGGATCCCTGCGAGATCCTGACAGGAGAACTGAAAATGAATCATTATTCATGCTGAGGGGAACTCTGTCCTCTTGTTATGCAGCTCCAGATCCCATTATTATTTGTGCTTTCTGGATGCTACCCTTGAAGGACAAGCAGCTTTTGAAGCAGACAAGGTTAGATCTGCCGACCTTTACTGATATTTTTTCCTCGTTTTTATTCCCCCTGTCCCCTGCTTCCATCTCCTCCTTTATTTTTTCACTGCAAATTGAGGAAATTTCTGGGTAATTCTTTCTCAGCTGGAGAAAGATAAGCAAAAAACTCCCACGTGTCAGGAGCATGAGATTGGCTGCGAGATGCCATTGATTAGCTGAGACACTCGGAATTGTCTCCAGCAGCACTCAGGGAGGGAGCAGCAAGAAAAACACAGCCTGGGTTTGAGCCTTGCAGGTAATAAAGCTCCAGGGAGATGTGTGTGAGGCAGTGAGTGAGCTGTTAAATCCTGTGCTCAGGGAATTTGTGGAATTAGCTGCTCCCAGCTGGGCTGCATCTCTGGTTATTGCAGTGGGTGAGGTGGTGAAGGCAGCAGGGTGGATGAAAATAAAGGTGATGCCAGGTGATTTTTGCCTTTTTTTTTTTTTTTCTTTTATATATTTATAACCTTGCCAGTACTTTTCCCTACCCTTTTCCCCAGCTGAAAAGACCAAACACATTGCAGAGCTCCAAGTCCCAGGGAGCACAAATTCCCTCTCCTGTCTTGGTTCTAAGGTTGAGAACAAAGTGTTCAAAACACATTTTCGTAAAGAAGTACAACTAGTACCAAAAGTAGAGAGCTCCAAAAAAAAAAAAAAAAGAGCTTGACCTGGGAGAAATTTCATCACCAGTTGTCCTCCTAATTGGTGTTTTTGATCAATTTTCTTAATTTCCTAAAACCTATCAAACTGTATTGGGGTTGGGCTTTGGTAAATATTTTTCCATAACTGCCCCTAGAGCTCCAACAAAAATCCACTTTTACATTACTTCCTACACTAAAATTATCTCGAGTTTCATTTCTAGGCTGCAAAAGGCAGCAAAGGAATGTGCTGAACAATGTGTGTTTGTGTTTAGGGTTGGCAGACAAAGCAGAAAAAGTCCAATTTTTGGCAAAACTGGTGGAAGAATCCCAGAATCCCAGCCTGGTTTGGGTTGGAAGGAGACTTAAAGCTCATCTCATTCCTGATCCAGGCAATGCTGGTGTTTTATGGCCTCTTAAACACTGGGTAGGGGAAGAAAAATGAGAAACGAGCCAGCTGGGGGAAAGCAAGAAGGACTCAGGGCCAAATCTGTAATTGGGAGAGGATGTGGAGAGTGAATATATGACTGTGATGTATGAGGAAGGTTTGGGGCGATTTTATAACTAGGGCTGAGCCTTAATTCCTTCAGATCTGCAGCCAAAATAAAAGTTGGTGTCATCCTGTGCCCTGGATTGAAAACAGTCCCCCAAAAATGAGTTCTGCCAGGGATATTTCCAGGGGTTAAATAATCCTGGCTCAGCCTGTGTCACTCAGAGACTGCTGGGAGGGCAGCACTGGGTGGGGAAGGCTCTGGAAAGCTGCTCTGACAGGTCCTGGCTAAAAAAAGAACCAAGGCTGGCATTTCCCATCTTTAAATAAATGCATCTTGCGTGGGTGACCCGTCAGGCAGCAGGAGAAGGGTTAGGAGGGAGGAGAGGATACCTAGGAGTTCATCCTGGAATCAGCTCTCCCTGGGGCTCTGCAGCATCCCAAACATTGCTTCAGCATCCCAAACTGCTGCTCCCTGCAGAAAACTCGTCAGGAGGCTCCTCATTCTGCCCCTCACCTGACCTGAGCAGCTAAATAGGTTACACCGAGTTTTAAGGATCGCCCCAGTTTTCCCTCTAATAGGCAATTTTTCTGCTTAATTTGCAGAACAAGCAAAAAGCTATTATGTAAAATTTATCAGCAGCAATTGACTCTCATTAAGGATTGGGAGCAGGAGGCTCTGTTGGAAGGGGGAAAGAGACTCCAAATTTTCATTTCTCAGCCTGAGCTCCCTGGTGTTTGCTCTGACCTCTGCCCTGAGCAAATCCAGCCAGGGAGAAATCAGCATTTCTCTGTTATTCTCACAACAGCTCTTCACACCTGGATGGGGAAGTCCTTGAGCAGCCTGAGTTCTGCTGGAAATCTGATCCAGGCTGCAGGAAGTGCCTGCAGATTGCAGAGCTGTCATTGCAGTGCTCAAACACTGAATTTTGCCACATTGGGAGAGCTCAGCTCCAGTGGAAATGTTGTGTTCCAGGGGGTTGGAGAGCAGAGCTCCGTGCTGGGAAAACAAGCTGGGTTGTGTCCATGGGATAGAGGAAAATTTGGACTTTAAACCCCATGGGATAGAGGCAAGTTTAGGCTTTAATGCCCATGGGTTATGGGCAAGTTTGGACTTTAAAGCCCATGGGGTAGAGGAAAATTTGGCCTTTAAAACCTATAGAATAGAGGCAAATTTGGACTTCAAAGCCCATGAGATAGAGGCAAATTTGGACTTCAAAGCCCATGGAATAGAGGAAAATTTGGACTTTAAGCCTCATGGGACAGAGGAAAATTTGGACTTTAAACCTCATGGGATAGAGGCAAGTTTGGGCTTTAATGCCCATGGGTTACAGGCAAATTTGGACTTTAAAGCCCATGGGATAGGGGCATATTTGGACTTTAAAGCCCTGTGGATGCCCCAGCATGGCTCTGGACACTCCTTCCTGAGTTTAACACTTTAATCAATGCTGTATTTCCTGATACCCTCAAATCTGCCTCTTCTCACCACTCTTTTCTCCCAAATCTGGCCAAGACCTGCTGTCCATAATTCCTGCAGCCTGAGCACAGCGTGGTGGGAAGTTCTCCTCTTTCCTTCCTGCTGCAGCAGCATTTTTGGCTCCAGCTGGAAGCAGCTGTGCCTTGCCCTGCGTAGGGGGACAGGTAAACCATAATATTCCTTCCTGTGAGAGACATTAGGGACGTGGAAATTATTACTGCCATTGAAAGGCTCAGATGGGGATTTTTCCCTCGCTTTTCCCCCCACAATAAATGTTAATTATACATGAAGGTTCGCTACAGCAGAAGGGATTATAATTAATTTATATTTGAACTATAATAGATTTCACTACAAACTGCATTTCGTTGCGACAAAGTGTATTATGACTGTTGCTGGCTGCCAGCAATTTACATAAACCGGCCACAGAGCTTTGGATTCGCTAATCCAGCACCAAGGACAGCAGCAGGGAGATAAAAATGGGGGGAAAAAGTAAAATGGTGAGTTTAACTCGTGAGCAGAGAGCTGGGACTTGTTGCAGGACCTAAACCTGAGGAATGCAGAGAGGACCACATGGGTTGGGAAGGGAACTTTTGGATCCAAATCCGTGGATGAAAACAAGCCTGGAAATGAGGATTTGTCTGTCTGTTCTGTCTCTGCTTTAAACTTCAAAAAAATTAAAATCTATCAGGAAGAAGAATCATTTTTTGCTGTTCTTGGTGCCCAGAGCAGAGTGAAGGCAGTGAGAAAGGTGACAGTGAGAAAGGTTTTATTCTTGACCTGAGGGAAAATCATTGCCTTTCCTGAGCCTCTCTCCTTTTCCATCACCTCCCCAGTTTTATGTTCTGAGAGGTTCTCAAAAACAGGGATTCTGTTTACAAAGATAGGCTGAGCACTCCCAAACTCCCTGCCATGGGATAAGCATCAAACCAGACAATCCAGGCAGGATATTAATAGCATGAATGGCAAGTTGATAACTTTTAATTGGCATTTCCTAATTTCTTACATGAGCCTCTCAACTCTCCTGCATGTGGTTTGAGGCTGTCTCTCCAAGCAATGAAAACCTCCTGACTGATGGCTGATCCAATTAATGGCCAGGTCAGTGATTATCCCTTTGTCATTTATTTTCATGAGTGCCTTGGGATTCCTTGGGTTGTTAGAACCAGGATTCCCACTTTTTCCTGCTTCTTTTGGAGACATCACAGAACAGCTTTGCCTGGGGAGCTCAGTGGGGTGTTAAACACATGATCTTCACGATGGTGTGGCAAAGACACTTCACTGCAAAAATCCAGGGATCTTAAACTGTTAGCTTGTTGTGAGTTTCCATACTTGTGAGACACAACAAATGTGCTTAACTAACCACCCCAGACCACGACAGGAACATCAGGTGTGACCAACCACAGCCCCACTGTGAGCACTGATTGGTTCTGATAATTGTTTTACAATTGTGTAACTTGTTTTTCACCTCTAGTTTAGCTGAGTCATTCCCAGGATGCTTTTCTAGTTAACCAAAGTAACAGAAGTGAGCAAGGATTTTACAAGGGAGACAAGACCCTCACTTTGCAAAGCCTTTGCTTCTGCCACCTCCTTGGCCCAGGCACTTTATCCTTTCTGGAATGGTTGGAAATTCAGATTTCTGCCTGCCTTTGCTGTGCCAGTGTCCCAGCAGTGTGGGGGTGACCCAAACCAGTCCTTGTCCTGCACTGGGATGGCACTGCCCTCACCTTGAGGGGCTCAGCTGACTGAGGCACTTCCCTGTCAGCACTTCTGCCTTCCTCCCAGGGCTATTAAAAGCCGTGCTGATGCTGCAGCTGGGCTGTCTGTGGCACATCTGGATCTACTCGAGCTATCTTTGTGCCACAGAGCTCCAAAAAGCAGCAGAGCTGCTGCAGCACAGCCCTCAGTGCAGGCAGCAGGAGCCTCCCTGAGCCCCTGGAAAAGAACCTGCAGTGCTCATTCCTGCTCCTGTCCACTCCAGCCTGCCCAGACAAAGCCACCTTGTCCCTGTCATGCCATGGCAGTGCAGGAGAGCTCTCTGTGCTGCAGCATTCCCTGCTCAATCTGCATTTGCTCTGCTCCCTGGCTATTTCAAGGCTGCTCTGAAGGCACTCGTGGCCACTTCAGTGAACCCTGGTTTGCTTCCAAGAGCTTTCTGACACAACTCATACTTACCCTGGAGCTGTAAAATTAACAGACTGTTTTATTGCAATGCTGGATCATCCAGGAGGGCTCATCCAAGGGCTGGGAGCAGCTTTCATCCCAACAGAATGACACCTTGGCAGTAAAACACTCCTGCTAGGGTTTTGCTGGAGGTGTTTGCTGAGCAGTGATGCTGGAACCTGAAACAGAGGCTAGATAAAGTTAGGATAAGAAAAAGCAGTTAGATTCATTAAAGCAGTTAGATTTATTAAAGGTCTTCAGGTGTATTCAGGGCAGACAGAGGCTGCTTGAGTGGCTACACCCAAAATGGACAGTGAGTCACGAGTTCTTCACATTTTATAAGTTCTGTCTGTTAACATATTGATCCTCAATTCTCCAATTACACCTTCAGGTGATGATGTCAATCACCCCAAGCTTGCTCCCCAAATTCACTGTCATTTACATATT
>NW_028147787.1:0-52463 GCF_008360975.1 Lichenostomus cassidix
AGCAGCAAGGAATATCTGGGAGGGAAATTTTCCGCTTTCCCAGAAAAACCAAGGTTCAAAGCTGCCGTTTCTGCAGGAGGTGAATGGAGTGAGGCATTTTCACCACCCCCTCACTCCCCACCCAAACAGGAACCTCACTTCTATTCTGAGCCCTGCAAAGAAACTCCAGCCCGAAATGATTAGCTTTTTACCAATTAGCCACGGGGTTCAAGTTCAAAGCTGCCTGGCTTTTGCAGGGGACAGAAAGGACAGGCAGAAAGTGCTCCGAGAGCTGAAATTCCTCTTTTTCGCCGTTAAAAACCTGCAGGGATGGGAGGACTCGAGCAGGATTTTCTCTCCCTCTTGCCATTCTTTGCTGGGGTAAAGTCCAGAGAGCTCCGGATGGAGCAGAAAGAGCTCTGTGGCTGCTCTGGGCACACAGCCAGGGCACCTCGGGCAGGCACGGAGGGGACAGGGCTGTCACCTGGGCGTGTCACCATCACCCAGAGGGACAGCCAGCATGCCCTGCCCAGCCCAAAATGCTGTGGGCATTGGGCACAGGCAGCGCTGAACGGCAGGATCTGGGGAAGCACAAACGAGGTCTGTTCATTGAGCAGAGATGAAAGCAGCGCTGTTGAATCATCTTCCCCCAGGCTGCTGCAGGGCTGCTCCCACAGCCTGGGTGGATGGATGGATGGACGGATGGATGGATGGATGGAGCTCAAGCACACTGAGGCTGCAGCAATTTCCCCCCAAACACTATCCACAGGCTGCGGGGATTTAATAGCTGGCAAGTGTCCTTCCGCCCGTCCTTCCTTCCTTCCTTCCTCCCCTCCAGTCATCCCCGTGTCATTCCTGCGCTCTGCTTTGATTCTGGCGGGCAGAGCTCTGTCCAGACCGAGCCCAGCCTCGCTCAATTCCCGTGAAAAGCCATGAATTGCTCGCTCGCCCTTGGCCGGGGCACAGCAGCCTTTTGTCCCAGCGCCGCTCCAGCTGCTCCGGCGCAGCCATCGCTTGTCACAAACATTCCCGAGCGCACCTCTGGAGCCCGACGGCGACAGCGGCGACACAAAGCCTTGCCCTGTCACGCCACGAGCCGGGAGCTGGCACCGCAGCCCGCTGTCGCTGTCCCCTCCTTGTCCCTTTGTGCTGCGGCTCTGGGGATTTATGAGGACCTGCAAGGGAGAGCTCGCCCCGTGAGCACAGGGATGCTTTGTGCTCCAAAATTTGGGGGTTTCTGCCCGAATCCGGAGCGAGGTAGAGCAGTGGTGACACTGACAGGGTGCTCAGGGTCAGAGCAGGTCCTGGAGGTGACCAAAAGCCACTTTGGGTACTTCTCCAAAAGGGACACCACAGCCTGGGAGAGGGGAAAGAGCAGAACACCCTGGAGCAATGGCAGAACTTGCTCCAGACATTCCCAGATTGATGGAAAAGCCAAAAAAATCACCATTTAGGTGATTTTATCCCATATTTAGGGATAAAATCCTAACCAAGATCCAGTTCAACTTTGGCTACACTCACTTCAAACCCAACTGCAGACCAGTTCTGCCCATTAATCCCAAATCCAGAGGAGGCAGTTGGGATGCAAACCAACTCCAGAGCTGAGCTCTGATCCTCCCCTCAGCTAGCCAGATCCCAGCAGGATTCCCTCCCGATGTTTGGGAAGGAAAGTGAGATCCAGGGATTTCCCTGCACGCCCCATTTCACCCTGAGTCTCAAGCCATAAATCCAAAGCAGGATTTCGGTGTCACCCACAGCTCTGGGTGCATTATTCCTGGGTTTGGCTCCAGCCTGCTCTGTGAGAACATCAATGTCTGCTGAGTGCTGACAAGTCGCACAGATTTCAGTCACTGCACTCTTTATATTGGTGGTTTTCCTCAAGTCCCAATCCTGCAGACAAACCACCACGGAGATCTTCAGCTCCCAGCCAAACAAAGGTGGGAAAAAACCCCCAAAAAATCCATCTCTCTTGACTGAAGGGCGGAAAGTTTTACACTTCACAAACCAACCCTAGCACCAGGCATTGTTTCAAGCTGCTATTTTCAAACAAACCTCACTGCTTTGCCAGAGGCCATCCTTAACCCTCCCGACCATTCCAACCCTGGAAATTACGGGAATTCATCTCCAAGTCACCAAAAGCTGGCTCTGAAATCCCCAGATCAACATCCAAAAGCTGGCTCTGAAATCCCCAGATCAACATCCAAGAGCTGGCTCTGAAATCCCCAGATCAACATCCACCAGGATGGAAGGCACGGCTGGGACCTTGGGATGTGGAAAAGAACATTTTAAACTCACGTAGAACAACAGAGAGGAAGAAAAAACTGCTCAGAGCCACAAATCAAGCACCTGCTCCTTGCTGTGTGTGTTCCAGCAGCCCCAAACCCCGAGACAAAGCAGCTTTTGGCACCACATTCCCACACTCACAGCCCTCCTTTTGCCAGACAACATTCACGGGGGTCTGTTTCTCCTCTTCCCGCAGGCTGGCAAAATGTTAAGCAAATATTTGGGAACGGCGAGAGGAACTGACGTTTTTTGGGGATAGGAAAACAGGGAGGAAGGGAGCAAAACGAGGGGAGGTCTGAGGAGCACCACGAGGACAAACAAGGACGGAGTGGTGGCCTCAGAGGCCCAACCAGGCTTTGTTTTCTGAGCAAGCAACCCCACAGCTGGGCGGGTTGGGAACATCAGCAGCTCCAGAGCGTGAGATCAGCTTCTCCCAGCAGTGAGGAGCAGCAGAAACAGGACAGGTTTCGTGTAATCAGTGCTGGATAACTGAACATTGGGGCACAGAGCTGTTAAAATCACCATTTCGTTGACTCTTTTCCTATTTTTTTTGTTTGTGGGGAGCGCAGGATCGTGCAGATCCATGCTTGGCCACCTTGCAGGGACACCTTTACAACTCCTCCCTGCTCCCTCCGAGCCAGGATTCCTCCCTGAGGCTCTCCATCCCCTTCCCCAGCCCAGCCAGAGGTTCCTGTTCTCACAGACAGTCGGGATGTCTGACACGAAGCAATCAGAAACCAAGAAATCAGCACTGAGCAGAGCTGACAGCTGCTCACGAGCTCCTCATGACTCCCTTGCTCCACTCTCAGCCTCAGTCATGGGTTGAATGTGACTGAGAGGTCACAAGGCTTGCCAGGGTGGCTTCTTGGGCTGAGATTTTGCTGTCCTGGGCTGAGATTTTGCTGTCCTGGGCTGAGATTTTGCTGTCCTGGGCTGAGATTTTGCTGTCCTGGGCTGAGATTTTGCTGTCCTGGGCTGAGATTTTGCTGTCCTGGGCTGAGATTTTGCTGTCCTGGGCTGAGATTTTGCTGTCCTGGGCTGAGATTTTGCTGTCCTGGGCTGAGATTTTGCTCTCCCTGGTTGAGTTTTTGCTCTCCCTGGTTGAGTTTTTGCTCTCCCTGGTTGAGTTTTTGCTCTCCCAGGATGAGATTTTGCTCCCCTAGGATGAGATTTTGCTCCCCCAGGATGAGATTTTGCTCCCCCTGGTTGAGATTTTGCTCCCCCTGGTTGAGATTTTGCTCCCCCTGGTTGAGATTTTGCTCCCCCTGGTTGAGATTTTGCTCCCCCTGGTTGAGATTTTGCTCCCCCTGGTTGAGATTTTGCTCTCCAGGGATGAGTTTGAGTTCCCAGGAGCTGTCCCAAGCTGGCTGGCTGCTCCAGGAGCCACAGAGCACCATCAGCTGATGGGATTATTCCCAAACGCAGCAGATTCAGCCCATTTGGGGTTTTTGTGTTTCCCTCTCCATCCCTTCTGCTCTCACTGCTCCTAATTTGCGATTCCCTGCTCACCCCAACCACCTCCTGGATCCCTCAGAGCCTCAAATCCATCAAAACCTCCCCAATTTCCACCAAGCTTTGCTCTGCTGCTGCCTCAGCCCAGACGAGGAGACCAAAAACCCATGAAAGAACATCCAGAGCAACCAAAACACCCAACAGCCATCCTGGGATGAACACAAACACCTTCCTCACCCCACTGCAAACCCCCTGAAAAGCTCCACCATCCCCACGGGGAGAGCAGCAGCACAAAACCCTGGAGGGAGGAAAGTCAGAGGAGAAAAAGAGACCCTGAGCACAGGAATAAAGTGATTTTTTTGTGTTTTTTAAGAGCCATCAGCCACGAGAGCCCAGCCATGACCCTGAGCTCCATGCAGAGGTTTTAGCTGAAGAGAAAAGAGATGAAACTCAGGGAGAAAATCCCAAAAGCACTCCTCCTCCCCTCCCCAGCACTGCCACTCGAGTGCTCCAGCGAAATAAACAGTTTGGGGGAAAGGTTACCAAGAGTTTATGCTAAACAGCATTTCCTAGGGACTCTGGCAGGGATGAAGTAGAGTCAGGGTTGTGGTTTTTAACTCGGGGATCAGTTCAGCCATTCCAGCTTCTCCCACCGTGGATAGAGCATGGAAATGGCCAAAAATCTGCTGGAAAAAAACCTGAGTTTGTGCCTTCAGAATGATGCTGCTGGTGGAGTTTGTCAGGAGCACACTGAGGAATCTGCAATTCCTAACCCCAAAGCAAAACCTCCCTGCGAGGAGAATTTCCCTTCCTAAATCCCAGAAATACAGGGATTTATATTCCTCCTAAAGCTCTCCTTTAATTTGCTATTCATTCTGGAGAGTCTTGTTATCCATATCAAATTTCTAATCCTTTTTTTTTTTTTTCTTTTTTTTCCTCCTCCACCCCCAAATCCCATAAGCTGAGCGCTCTTGGCTTCCACCATATTCCGTGGTAAAATAATATAATAATAAATTCCAGAGTTTCAGGCACTGCCTGGAATCCCAGCGTTGGCAATTTGGCTCCACGGCAGGGAATCAGCTCTGGCTGATGCCAGAAAGTCCAGGCAGCATCACATAGTTAAAAATTTAAAAAAAGAAAAAAAAAAAAAGAAAATTGCAGGTGGGGTGAATAATAGAAAAGGTTTCGAGGCTGGTACACGTTTTTCAGGAGTGCCTGCATGACTTCAGTGCCCAGGTCATTTGGGTACTTTTGAAGTTCTTACTCATGTTCTATTTCTATAAATTCGGAGTTATTCTCATGCCACGCACAAAGCTGCTCTCCTGAACCACGTCAGGGCCAAAAAAATGGGATTTTTTTTGAGCCTGGCTGCTCACCCTGTGCTGCTCCTGAGTCTGACAGCTTTAGGTGAGGAGCAGGAAAGCTGCTCCTGATGTGTTTCCCTTCCAAATTTTTGGGTTTTTTGCTTGTTTTCAACATAAAAATGGAAATCGAGCATAAAATGAATAAGTTTATTTCGGTGCTTTTCTCTCCCTCCTAAAGCTGTCATCTGTGGGAAGACAAACGAGTCTGGCAGTTTGTGTTTGTCACAAACAGCTACAGCGCTTCACCACCAAAATCTCCAGTCCTGCCGAAGTCAGGAATCCCTGGAATTATCCCTGGAATTATCATCTCTGGAATTATTATCCCTGGAATTATCATCTCTGGAATTATCCCTGGAATTATCATCTCTGGAATTATCCCTGGAATTCTCCCTGGAATTATCATCTCTGGAATTCTCCCTGGAATTATCATCTCTGGAATTATCCCTGGAATTATTATCTCTGGAATTATCCCTGGAATTCTCCCCACTATGGCATTTAGGGACCACGGAAGCTGCAGATCCCACCGAGCTGAAGGGAAAGCAGCAAATCCAGACAGCAACTCCCACCGGGCGGAATGAAAACCTCGCTGGGATTCTGGGGATTCACTGACCTGTCCCTGCAGGTCCGCAGGGCTTCTGGAAGTCCATCGCACTCCCCGAGCTCGCTGCCCCTCCGGGAATCTCCAACCCACGGCGGATGTCGCTGCAGGGATGAGAAGCACGGGAGGAGCTCGGGGAGGGCAGGACAGCCTTGCACAGCCCCACCTGCCGCCACTCCTGCTCCGCAAGGGGTGATTTTGTTTTTGTTTTCCAGCAGGAGCATCAAACACGGAACCGCAGCTTCTTCCTCCTCCTCCTCCTCCTCCTCCTATTCCGGCCAGTCCCGACCCGAGCCGGCGGGCAGCGCTCGGTCCTGCCTGCGGCTGAGTGCGGTGTGAGCTCTCTGGAGCCCCCCGAGAGCCCCCCGGAACCCCCCGGGAGCTCCCCGGGCAGGGCAGCGGCATCCCGGCACGATCGGCGACATCCCGGAGCAGCAGCATCCCCCCGCGCCGCTCCAGCCGCTTCCCGTGCCCAGCCCGGTGCCCAACCCCGTTCCCGGTGCCCAGCCCCGTTCCCGGTGCCCAGCCCGGTGCCCAGCCCCGTTCCCGGTGCCCAGCCCCGTGCCCGTTCCCGCTCGCAGCCGTACCTCAGCCCAGCCGGGGCTCAGCCCGCCGCCCGCGCCTCCGCCGCCGTTTAAAAGGGCAGGTTGGGCTCGGCAGGGAGCATGCGCTGCCGCGGGCGGAGCGCCAGACCCCCCCGGGCCGCCCCGGACACCCCCCGGGCCAGAACATCCCCCGGAGCCGATCCTGCAGCCCCCGGGGGAGAACAGACCCGATCCCTCAGTCCCGATCCCGCAGTCCCGACCCCGCAGCCCTGCGGGGAGAACAGCCCCGTTCCCCGCATCCTCAAACCCCGCAGCTCCGTTCCCCTGACCCCTAAACCCCACAGCCCCACAGGGGGAACAGCCCCAATCCCTGCATCCCTGCGCCAAACCACTGCGGGCATGGCAGCCCTGATCCCTGCAGGGGCTGCAGGGAGAACAGCCCCATTCCCACAGCCCCAATCCCAAATCCCCTCATCCCCATTCCCTCATCCCCAATCCCTCATCCCAAATCCCCTCATCCCCATTCCCTCATCCCCATTCCCTCATCCCCAATCCTTCATCCCCATTCCCTCATCCCCAATCCTTCATCCCCATTCCCTCATCCCCAATCCCTAACCCCCATCCCCATTCCCCCACCACTGCCCATCCTACAGGACCCTTCACCCCAAATATCTTCCTTTATAAAAAAATCCCCCTCTCTCTCCCCCTTTTCCCTTTCCCCCCTTTCCCGCCCAGCATTACCCTCAGCAGGAGCAGTTTCTGGTTTTGTTTGGGTTTTCTGATCGGCTGGTTCCTTGCAATGGCCTGGATTGTATGATGTTTGGACTTTCTTTGGGCTCTGCTGTGGGAAGTTGGTGACCTGGCCCTGGCCATGGCCATGGACACGAGTGCTTAAACCCTCCTGGAGTGCGAGGGAGAGAGACACAAAATATATACATTTACACAGAGAGAGATCTAGACATTCTATCAGCATGGAACTTGAAAAAAAGGAGCTGACAAGGACCCTAAATTGAGGAAAAATCAGTGTTCTATTCATCCACACAGCCCTTCTCGAGATGAGAACCCTCTGACTGAACAGCCTTCCCTAAACATCTGCAGCAACAAGTATCTTAATTTGGAGTGTGTGTGTGTGAACAAAACGAGCAGAGGGGAGGAAAAATGAGACAAGAATGCAGTTGAGAAAACCAGCTGTTCCTAAATTAATGTTTGGAAAGCTCAGGCCAATCCTTCAGCTGAAGACTTCAAAAAAAAAAAGTCATCAAAAGCCTCGTGTTACTTTGTGCCATTTAAAGATTCACCCCTTTTTGTTTTGTGATGGATTCACACAGCTCCAGAAGCACGGCAGAGATCCGTTATTTTGATTTTTAATCTTCACAGGGTCCCTCCTTTCAGCAGCTTTGCAGCTCTCAAGGTCAAAAATCCCATTTCCAGTCCTGTTTCAGCTCGGGTCGGTGGGATTGGTGGTGTTTTTTCACTGGGAGCAGCTGCTCCCTCCCAAAGTTTGCTGGAAGGACTCAAAAAGCACAAAAAAAAGCAGAGGAGCACCTGCATTTGTTGTCACTTGAGCTGATGAGAATTCTCTCCTGACGAGGAGAAACGACACTGCTGTTTCCTGGGGAGGAAAAAAAAGGCATTTTTGGCAGTCCAGATGCAGATAGGAGCTCAGCAATAAAAAAAACCCCAAACCTCCCAGAAAAAGCTGGAGAGCTGGGCTGTGACTTCAGCTGGGCAAGGGCCAGAATCCAAATTTGGGTGGGGAGAGCTGCCCCTGGTTTTTAGTTTTCAGTCAGAGGAGCTCACCAGCAATTAAATAACTATTAGTGCTGGTTTTTTACTGTTTTCCTCCCTGTTTAGCACTGGAGCAAATGACTCTGCCTAGGTGGATTCCCAAGTGCTGTGCCCACGTGGAGCTGGGCGCTGCAGGGTGGGCAGAGGAGAAGCATAAATTCCAGTTTTCTGTCTTCTATTCCGGGCTGTGAGTCACTGGGTTCAGTCTGGGAGCAGAAATTACAGGCTGTGGTGGTGCTGGGAGCTCCTGGGTGTCCCTGAGAGGAGGACAGAGAAGGAGCCACAGCTCCAGGAGCAGCTGCACCAATGCCAGGACAAGGGCAGGGCACAAAAAACCTCATTTCTCTCAATAATCACCCGAGAAATTACCATTTATTCATTCACACAAATAGAGAAGAGCAAAACCTCCTGGGGACAGAGGTTTTGCTCTGGATCACAGAATTCTATCCAGCCCTGGGATTATAATTGGATGATTTTTCTGAAGCAGGACCAGAATAAAGTAGGATTGAGCCATCATGGGAATCTGCAGAGCAGAATTCTTTATCAAACAGAGGAAATCCAGAGCCAGCTGCCACCTCAGCTGCTCGTGCCTGATTAGATCCCAGCAGAGATTGGCTCTGCTCTTATCTCAGCCTGGTGGCTCCAGCCAGGCAGAGCTCATGGCATCCACCAGAGGATGGGCAGAGCTCATGTGTGCCAAAAAAACCCCAAAAAATCAGGGATGGAGGAGCAGGAGGAACCTCAGCTTCACCCTGTGAGAGCTCAGCTCCTCCTGCTGCAGGGACAATCCCCTGCACACCTGGATCCCACGGCTGCTCTGGTTTTCCCTGGAAATTCAGGTGTCTCCCAGCCCCATTTGTGTTTTTTGCAGCAAAACACAAACCGTGACCTTGACTGCAGCCCGAGCTGCTGACTCTCAGCCCAAACCTCTGTGGGGGCAGAGAGCACAAACCCACCTCAGCTCCCCACCCAGGGAGGCTCTGGTGATGATTCCCCAACCTCTCACATCCCGAGGTGGAAAAGCATCAGAGAAACGCAAAATAAAACACGCTTTGGAGGTTTTCAGCGCTGCTCCCTCGGGAGCAAAGGTGGGAATTCACATTTTTAGGATCTCCCTGATGAGCTGATGGTTCAAAAACTCTCGTGGCAGCCAGGAGTGATGCTGGGCTTTGTTTAATTGGGTTTAAAGCACCTCAGAAGAGGAAAAAGCCACTGGAAGGAGCTCCAGCAGCTCTGCTTGGAGCCTCAGCACTTCAGGGCTGATCTTCACTTCTGCCTCTCAACAGGAAATGTATTTTTGTCTCAAGCACTGCAGAAGCCACCAGACTGTAACATTCAGAGCGTGGGGGGACAAAAACGAGCTGCTCAGCTCCCTCGGGAGGGCTGGGAAGGGTTTGGGGTGCCCAGGGCAGGAGGGGATCCATGGAGGGACCTCGCAGGAGAATCCAGGGAAATCCAGGAAAAAAATCCAGGAGAATCCAGGAAAATCCAGGAAAAAATCCAGGAGAATCCAGGGAAATCCAGGAAAATCCAGGGAAATTTTCCCAGGGAAATCCAGGGATGGGAAGGAAAAGGCTGAGGAGGGAGAAGGTGGGGCTGGGGAGGTGCAGGAGCTGAATTTCCTTGGCAGAAGAGGCACAGGGTGGGAAGGAGGTGGGACTGGAGGAGCTCTCAGCTCCCTCCCATCCCGGGATTCCCTGATTCCCTGATTCTGGAAGCTTCCTGAAAGCTCCAAGGGTGGTTTTGTTTCCTTTCCAGCAGCAAAGCAAAGCTGTCTCATCCCTCAGCTCCTCTGTCTCCTTCCTCAGCAGCATCATCAGCCCCAGTTTCCTGGTTTTTGGCTGGATGAGGCTGCAGGGAGGACACTGCAGCAGCACTTTGCACATTGCAGCATTTTGAGCTTCCCCCCGAAGTTTCACAACATTTGGTTTCCGAGCACTTGGAGTCATGGGGTTCAGTGAGGGTTTTCTCTTATTTTTATAAAAAAAATAATGTTTTTCTTCTCAAAAATATCAGTTTTGGTTGTGGAGGAAAGCTTGGAACCACAGTTGGCCATAAACTGCCCAAACCAGGAAGTTATTTATTTATTTATTGTTTTTTCCAACCAGGAGCCTCAAGACTTCAACAACCTCAGGATTCTGAGACTCTGCAAAGCTCATTCTGTGCAGGATCTGGTGATGAGAGATTTCTTTTCTTGTGCAGGATCTGGTGATGAGAGATTTCTTCTTTTTTTGGGCAGGATCTGGTGATGAGATATTTTTTTTTTTTGTGCAGGATCTGGTGATGAGATTTTCTTTTTTTTTGTGCAGGATCTGGTGATGAGAGTTTTTTTTTATGCAGGATCTGGTGATGAGAGATTTTCTTTTTTTGTGCAGGATCTGGTGATGAGAGATTTTTTGTGCAGGATCTGGTGATATTTTCCTTTTTTGTGCAGGATCTGGTGATGGGATATTTCTCTTTTTTGTGCAGGATCTGGTGATGAGATATTTTTGTTGTAGGGGCTGTGGGGTCACCGTGTGCCCCTCGCTGGGTGCCAAGGCCTCTGCAGCCAAGCAAACAAAGCTGCTCCCTTGCCCAAATCGATCCCTGGCTGTCCCTGTTTGCTCTCCCTGCCGAGGGAAGGAGCTCTGCCTGCTGAAATCAGAGCATTTCTGCTGAGATCGGGGCAGTTCTGCTCTATTTGCAGAGCACGACAAACATTTGCCCTGCTGCTCCCTGGGCTGCATTCCTAACCCCGGGCAGCTCCCAGTGCAGGGGACAGAGGTGTCCCCAACGCTCTGTCTGTCCCCTCTGTCCCCTGTCCCACTGGGGAACCTTGCCCTGTCCAAAGAAAAACCACAAAAACGTCAGGAACCCAAACAGCTCCACCAGGGGAGCCTGAGGAGGAGCAGAACTCAGGCTCTGCTGAGCTGGTTCGGCTGTTTTTGCTGGTTTTGTTGTTTTTGTCGTTGTCACCTCTGCCAGGCACAGGTGACCCCGAGTTTCCTGTGCATGGGAAGGAAGCTGAGCTCTGCTCTGGTGCCACAGCTGAGCAGGGCAGGCTGCAGCTCCCTGAGCTCCACTGCTCAGCCCTGCAGAGCCCCACAGAGCCTGGGGAGCTCCTGACACCCCCGGGACAGCCTGGGGACACTTGGGGACACTCTGCACCACATCCCTCTGACCCACCTCAGTCCTACAAACCATCCAGGGAAGAACTTCCCACTCCATCCCACTGGGTCCCTCTGACAGCTCCAGTTTTCCTCTGCAGAGCACGAAATAACCTCTCCCACCCCACCCACCCTCCCACCCTCCCCCCGAGGGGGTGACTTGGGTTTCTCTGCAGCTCAGACTCCTTTGCCACAGGGCAGCTCCAGTCAGTTCCCAATTCCCAGCTCCGGGCTGGAGATTTGGGGTTGTTCCTGGTGGGATGGCTCGTTCTGATCCCAATCTGTTCAGGGAGAGCCACCCTGTGGGCTGAGCACTGTCCCAGCCTGCTTGGTGGCACTGGAGCCACCCTGTCCCTCTCTGTCCTTTCCTCCTGCCCAGCCAGCAGCAATCCTGGGTTTTCCCTGCTCTCAGCCTTGCAGGGATTCCCTGCAGCACATCTGCTCAGCCACTGGCCAGTGATGCTCCCCAGGAGCCATCCAGGCCATTTCCCAGGACACCATCAGCCTGGGGTTTGGGGACTCTGGGTGGGACAGCCCAGGCCAATCCTGGGGTCCTTCCCTGGACAACCACTGACCACTCCAAGCCCCTCAGACAGGGACAGATGAAAAGCAGGGCTTGCTGTTTGTTCATCTCTGTAACCAAATCCTGCTCATCTGCAAAGGTTCCAGTTGCTTGGATAAAGCAGGAGCTGAACAGTGAGAATCCTTTGATTCTCACTCCAGCCTTTTCTCCAGGCAGCAACTAAAGCCACCCTGGAGGTGTCCCCAGACTCCTGACAGTGCCTTTTACCTTTCTACCCTGCTCAGTTTTTCCTTTTTCCCTTTCCTTTCCTTTCCTTTCCTTTCCTTTCCTTTCCTTTCCTTTCCTTTCCTTTCCTTTCCTTTCCTTTCCTTTCCTTTCCTTTCCTTTCCTCCCCAAACCCCTCCAGCTGATGTCCTGAGCTTGCAGGACATTTCTCCCTTTTTCCAGGCAGTTCTGTGCAGAATTTGGGGCAATTCTTGCAGAAAACCCCACAATCCACCCCTCCTGGGCGAAGCAGGAAACCCGAAACAGAAAACAATAAAATATTTACAGAAACCACCCCAGTGCTGTTTGCTGAAAAAGGCATTTCTCGTCAAACCAGTTGATCAGGAACAATTCTCCATGAAACTTTAGAGGATTAAAATCCAGAGGATTCCTTCTGGAGCTGCCAGGCACATATTTGCTTCAGGTAAACAACAGAGCCCTGTTTATAGGACGCAGTGCAAATATTTCCCAGCGTGTTTATCCTGCAGTCCTTGTTCTCTGCAGACAGGAAGTGATTGCAGAATAAAGACACCCCAGCCCTGCTCCTTTCCAGAGGCTTGGAAGCAGCTGTTGGATAAAATCCATTTTTTTTTTTGGAGGATGGAGCCTGTCTTGGAGTAGCTGAGGTGCTGGAGGTGGAGAAGGATGAGGTCTGCAAGCAGGAAAATCCTTGAGGGCTGGGAGAACCTTAATTCAATTTCATTAATTAATATAAAGAGTCATCAAAAGAATAATCAGTGAGTTTCCCATTAAATCTCACAAAGGCAGAGCAGGGCAAAAGGGATTATTTTATCTCATTTACTCACCACCACCCCAGGTTTCCCTGTCCTCCTTTCTCTCCCCTCCATCTCCCAAAAGTGATTTTCCTTCCTGTCACTCTCCAGAACCTTCATTGCCATTCCAGCCCCAGGAATCAGCTCTAGAACAGCCCAAACCTCAACTCCTCGCCATTCCCAACCCCAAACCCATCCCCAGCAAGGGCCACTGGGTGATTACTGTGATGAATTCCCCTCACCAGCCTAACCCCAGCTCCTCGGGGTGGTTTAACCCCGTGTGAGGAGCTGCTCCCCGAGGAACTCTCCCCGAAATTCCCACTGACAATCCCGTGTCACTCCCAGCTCGGGGAGGAGGAATTCCACAAATCCCTGGATTAAGGAGGGCAGAAAGGAGGAATTGCCCAAGGTCAAGACACACCACCAGCCCCGGGGAGAAGCCCAGCAGTGGGGCAGAGGAAAACTCTCCCCGTTTTCCATCCGGGAGAGTGAGCACTGATGTGATGTGATGAGCATTGGCACAATGGGATCAGCTCCACAGCTCCCTGCCTCCTTCCCCCTTTTTTTTGCCATTTTTTTCTTTATTTTTTCTTTTTTTCTGGAGAGGATTTAGCTGCAGTTGTCAGGTTTTTAGAGGGGGTTTTTGTCTGGCGGGAGCTGGCAGAGATCAGAGTGAATTGTGCACAGATTTGTTCCTCTGCAGCCAGGGCAACTCCCAATCTGCTCCCGAAAATCCTGAAGGAATCCCCTGATGTGGAATCACTCACTGTCAGCCTCCTCGTGGTTTTTCCCACCTTTTTGCTGACTTTTACCCAACATTTTTCAATTTTTCCCCCACGGAGAGAGAGCAGCTTCTCCTTCACTCAGCTGGAAAAATCCTGCAGGGCTGAGACATCAACTCGGGTGGAAAAGATTCCCAAGGACACCAGGAATCCACCTGAAATTCCCTTTCCCTATTTTTCCTGCTCAGATATATCCCAAATACACCTCCCAAAGTGGAACCTGCTGTGATTAGGTTGAGCCCAAATTTATTCTCCAACCTCACCAGGAGAAACTTTATCCACACTGCCAAGTTTTTACCCTGTGGAAGCACAGGTGAAACATAAACCTGGAGATGGCATTTCCCAACTTTTCCTCGTTGTTCTTCCAGAGAAAAACCTGGACAGCACAGGCAGTTTGGAGGAATTTTGGGGGAATTTTGCGGAAATTTTGCAGAAATTTTGCAGAAATTTTGCAGGAATTTTGCGGGAATTTTGCGGGAATTTTGCAGGAATTTTGCAGGAATTTTGCAGGAATTTTGCAGAAATTTTGGAGGAATTTTGCGGAAATTTTGCAGGAATTTTGCAGGAATTTTGCAGGAATTTTGCAGGAATTTTGCAGGAATTTTGCAGGATCAGCTAGGAGAAGGAGGTGGCAGCTTTCATTCTGTTTGATTTTCAACTCTGCTCTGCCAACCCTGCCAGGGTTTCAAGCCTGATTTTTTGTCTTGGTGGCAGCAAAGCCTCCCAGCACTTAAAACCTTGGGAATTTTGGTTCCTTTTAATTAGTGCAGCCTGCAGGGAGCAGATCAGAGGCCTGGGCTCTTCCTGCTTGGGTTTGAAGGGAAGGTGCAAAGGGAGGAATTCCCGAATTCCCCACAGCCTGCTTCCCACGCTGGGCTGGGAATTCTCCTCCAGGGAGGTGGGATTTCCTCCCCAAACTCTCTCAGGGTCCAAGCTGGGAGAGGATTTCCAGGAAAAGTGTGACTATCCCATCCCTGGAAATGTCCAGGGATGTCCAGGATGGTGGGAAATGTCCCTGGATGAGCTTTAAAGTCCCTCCAACCCAAATAATTCTGGGATTTTGGGATCCCCCTGACATTTCAGGGGTTTTCTCCTCACCTTCTCCCAGCACAGAGCCCTGGCCAGGGCGAGGCAGAATCCACGGATTCAAAGAAGGCTGAAGACATTTCTGGAAATAAACAAATTTTCCAGCAGCTCCCCTTAGATGTGAGTCGAGATAACACCATTTAATAACAGCTCCCTTTGCCAGGCTGATCCAGACCCATTAAAACATCCCTGTTTGCATTTCACTCACTCGGGAAAATTCAATATAACAAGAAAAATAACTTGTTAAACTCCCTAACTTGGAGGTTTTTTACACTAAAAGCCCTGGGTGGTGTGAGGAGAAAGAGACAGTGAGAGCAAGGATTTGCACCCAAAGATATTTTCTTTTTTTCCTTCTGGCACCTTGCTGTCCAAAAGAAGGAAATGGGGAAAATGGTTTAAAGTCACTTAAGTGGTTTTATTTGAAGGTGTAAAACCAGTTTAATGGGAATGAAAGAACTGAGTCACTTCCAAATGGGAGACCTGCTCTGCCTCTGAGAAATGTGTTACTTATTAATTTAAAACTAGTGGGCTGAACTGTTTCTGGGAACAGAAACTGCTTCAAATCCACCATCATAATCAGCAGTGAGGTGAAATTAAAGAGAAAAAAATAAAATAGGGCCAGTAAATTGGATTATACTCAAATTATTCCTTCAGTCATTTCTCAGGAAGTGAAGCAGAAACGCTACAATAATATCACCTTTACAAAACACTCAGAAAACCATTTATCTAAAAAACAGCAACAACAAAAAAAATTAGAATTACAAGCGGAGACTTCAGAAAATAATTCAGTGCTGAGGAGGAGGAGGAGAGAAATTCTCAGACAGAAAACACTGCAATGAATCAAAAACATCTGAAAAGGTTTGTAACGAGCAGAATTCTGTGGTCAGCAAGGAACCCATTGATAAAGAAACCCCAAACCTCCTGCCAGGGCAAACTGCTCAGCTGGAAATGCCCCAGGAGGGGAGATAGGGCAAGAGCAGGAAATGTGTTTCTGCTGCAGTTGTTATCTGCTCTGAACACTAATGTTCTCCAGCCTGACACACAAGAGATTCAAATCAAATCCAATCCTGAGTGATCAGGAAGGCAATTTTGGAATGGAAACCAAAACTTGGCGGTTTTGGAGGGTAAATGAAATGTTGTTGAAGAGGAGGAAATGGGGTTGGGATTGTTGTTCATCCAACCCAAGCCCACCAAAGAGAGAATTGCAAAGAATATTTGAATGTGACCTAAAATCCTTAACTCACCAGCAGCTTCCCAAGGAGCTCTGCATCCCTGCTCTGCATCCCTGAGGGGAGTGAATTCCACTGCAGCACTTGAACTTGACCTCCAGCTAGGGAAAAAGGGGAAAAAAAACCTCCAAACACACAAAAAAACATTTCCTGGGCGCCACAAAACCCCGGAAAAAGCCATTTTTACACAGAACCTGGAGCTGTGAGGGAGCCCTGGGTGTGGATGGGAAGCTCAAAGTGCTGCCCCAGAGCAGGGGAGCAAACAAATCCCAAATCCCAGAGCTCCAGGGCTCTTCCATCAGGTTCTGCACCAAACCCACAGCAATTTCAGCCAATTTCACAGTGTTCAATTTGCCTCACTGGGGGAGCACAGACCCCAAATTCCAGTGGAAGGAGGAAAGAAGTCCAAACCTGTCCACTTTGCAATTTGCTGCAACAAAAGTAGAGCTAAAAACAGGGAAAACACAATTTCCAAAGTTTTTCCAGGTTTCCTTCAAGGTGCAACACAGGCAAGGAGAGAGTCAGAGATTCATGGAATATCCTGAGCTGGAAAGAACCCACAGGGATTATTTAACCCAACCCCTGGCTCTGCCCAGACACCCCAAAATCCCACCCTGAGCACACCTGGGAGTGTTGTCCAAACAGATTTGGGAATGTCACCATTCCCTGGGGAGCACCCAGCACCCTCTGGATGAGGAATCTTTCCCCAAAATCCACCCCAAAGCTCCCCTGGGTTTGGGAAGCTCCAGCACTGCCTGGCTCTGTCCTTGCTGAGGGATCAGCAGCTCTTCAAATCAACTCCATCCCCTTTGCTCTCCCCAAGGACATCTCTGTGTGTTTGGCCCAAACAAATCCCATCTCCAGTCCCACCTTTGGACTCCATTTCCATCCCCAGGACCAAACAGCACCAAAAGGAACACAAACAGGATATTCCTGAGGCAAAATTCCCTTGGATTCAAACCCGGCAGGGAGTGTTGTCTGCCAGGGGAATCTCATTCCCCCAGTCTGGCAGCACTTGCTGCAGTTAATGAACATTATCCCTGTCCTCTGCTCTGATGCACAGCCAGCAAATCCCAAAAAAAAATCAGCTGTTTGTGGGCTGAATTCCCTGGGAATGCTGCAATCCAATGGGAATTTTTGTTAGGGGAGTTGGAACTTCTGCAGGATGGAGCAGCAGGAAATGTTCAGAGCAGCAGTGGGGAGGGGGAAAGGATGGCGATTGCTGAAGGAAACTGCTCCAGACTGGGATCTGGGGCAGGATGGGAGGCTGGAGGTGGGAATGCCTGGCTGGGCTGTTCCCAGGGAATGGAATCCAAAGGATTCCCAGATGGAAGCAGCCAGATCCCAGCAGCAAAGAGCTCCACCAGCAGCCAACCCCAAACATTCCTGAATTCCAAAATCTCATTTTTACCACCCTGCGGGATCAAAGGGAATGGGAAGAGCAGCAGGATCTGCAGCCAGCGTTTGGGATTCCAGATGGGGCCAGCAGAGATGCCAATTCCCAAAATACCCCAAAAGCTCTGGAAACAAATCCATCAGCCATTCCCTGCTGCTCCTGTCCCACCAAATATCCCAAGATTTTGGCTCCATTCTGGTTGTGTCCTGCTGAGCTGGGACACCACCCCAGAATTCCTCATTCCAGAGAGTCACAGCACGTTTTCCCATCCCAAAACCCTTCGGAAAACATCCCCTTCAGATCCTACAAACACCTCCAGCCTAATCCCAGAGGAACAAACACTTCCAGGTGTTCATCCCACAGAGCCACAACTTCGGGTTTTCACCCAAAAGCACGAGCAGAGCACAGATTAACCCCGAGATCTGCCCGGCCGCGGCACAGGATGGTTTTGGGATGCAATTCCAGAGGTTTCCCAGGAGATCCCAAAGGGAAGTGGGACTAGGGCGCCATCCCAGCGCCCCCTGCTGGCACAGCGCGGGCACGGCAGGGCAGCAAAATAAGGCAAAATCGGGAAAATCGGATTTTGGGAAAGTCAAAGCCGGGAGGGAAGATGATGGAGATGGGATGGAATTTGGATTGAAGAGGAAAAATTCCCCGTGGGACAAGGTGGAGAAAGCACCTGTGGCTGGACCAATCCTGGCAGCAGTTGCCATGACAACGTGCCAAGGATGATTTATCCCAAATTTCCGATGAACCTTTTCCATCAGGGGAAGCTCCTGGAGAAGATAACATTCCAAGGGTTTTGTCCCTCCTCTCATCTCTCCCTTAAAATTCCAATTCACAACTCCTGGAAGAGTTGTGGGAAAAGCTCAGGTTGGGATTTTTTTTCTGAATTATTGGATTTTCCCCCTTCAGGTAATGATGGGAAGGTGACACCTGGGAAAATCTGACTTCCCCTCCTCAGAGAATTCCAAGGAATTCATCCCAAAACTCTCAGATACTCTGGAAGTTGAACACATTTTACCTCTAACTCCAACCAACCACAGGATGATCCCTTCGAAGAGCAGAAAAATCACACCAAGCCGCGTCTATGGGTTATAAAAGCCCTTTTATAAAGCCATTTTTAAACAAAACCAAAAAGTTTACAAAAGAAAATAAAAGATACAGAAGAATGAGTTGCTTAATATATTCCAAAAAGGAGAAAAAAAAAAAATAAAAGAGGGGGACACAATTCCAACATGCTGAACAATAAAGGGTTCATTTTCTCCTCGTGGTTCAGTTTTGTTTTTTTTTTTTTTTAATACAAAATACAAGCGAAGGATACACATACTTAAAACAGAGCTCAGGAGCAGGTATGCAGTCCTGGGAACCCTTTTTTTTTCAATAAAAGCAAAGCAGGGTTTTTTTGTTATTTTATTTTTTTTTTTTGTGTTTTTCTTTCTTTGCAGGTACATACAGAGACTCGGAATATGTGAAATTAAGTAGCACAAAAAAGACCATCAACACGATTCTACCAATGAATGTTGCAGCTATTAAATTCCACGAACATGGTCAACAGTCATGTTCACTTCAACCCCTTTTTTTGTTTTTTTAATTAAAAAAAAAAAAGTGTGTTCTGGGTTTTTTTTTTTTTTTAAATTTTAAATAAAGCATTAATGTTACATTCAGACTTAAACTCCTAGTACCATGCTAGATCTCAGCGTTGTCAAGAGTTCCCAACCCCACCGGGCTGTTTGCAGCTGCCCCTTGTTTCTGTTTGCTTTGAAAATTAAAAAAAAAATTATTAAAATTAAAAAGGATTAAAGGGGAAAAAGAGGGGGGAAACTGCAAAGAGCCTGATTTTTCCCAAAAAGCTCACCAGGGTGGGGGGGGATTGCAAATAACTCCAGACAAAAAAAAAATATTCATTGCATACCAGAAAATGCTGCTTTTTTTTGCCTGAGGAGTTTTTCCTCCTCCACCTCCACGCTGCTCGCTCAGGGTTTGCTGTGACACGATGGCAAACGAACGAAAAAACAACAAAAAAAAAAAATTACGTAGCTCTTATTTACAATTTTTTTTTTTTCTGCAGGAAGGGGAAGGAGGAGGAGGAGGAGGAGGGGAAAGAAATTAAAAAAAAAAAAAAAGAAAAAAAGAAATGAAACGTGGAGAACACGAAGGGAATGGGGTGGCAAACACTCCCGTGCCTCACTCACACCTTTGCTCTCACACACCACAGAATTTTGGGGTTTTTTACACACACTGAAGTCTGGCTTAAGCTGATTTCTGAGGATCTCCATCCCACCCCGCTCCCCCACCCTCCCAAAATATATATATAAAAAAACCCTCTCTCTAGCCCCAACTATACAAAGCGTATGCACACTGGTGGTTGCAGTCACACTGAGCATGCTGGGGGGGCAAACGAGTCGGGGCCACCAGTGGTCACAGGGCTGGACTTCACACAGAGCTCTGGGCTGGGAGAAAAATCCACTCAGGACATTCCAGTGCCACTCAGCTGCTGGAGTGGGAGGTGTGGGATGATTTTGGGGGGAGAGAGCTGAGGGCTCTCCCTGCTCTGGTGGGGTGAGGAAAAAAAAAATGCCGAAAATTCCTCCTGGAGAGCCAGGATGGAGTGTTAGTGTTGCTTGTGTTGCGTTAGGATTTGGATTTCAGCTTCCCAAAATTGGGGGGATTTAGTCCAAGTTGAGGGGGAATGTCCTGTTTGATCATTTCCACACAGAATTAGAATTTCCACATCGAGATGGGACACAATTCCCCCCCAAAACTAACACATCCTAAATGCCAGCAACTCTCATTTTCTGCTATTTAATCCCTTAAAAACATCCACCTGCTCCAATTCCACCTCCTGCCTCCCTCCCTCCCCCCCCAAAAAAAAGGATGAATGTCCACTTCTCCATCAAATACTCCACTCACCGATCAGTTCATAGCTTTTTAGGATCTGTTATAAAAATAAACACTTCACAAACAAGTTACAGAAAGCGAAGCACCGGTTTTCTACAGCTCAAAAAAGCTTCCAGCATGTTACAGTTTGCTTCCCTCCCTTCTCTCTCTCTCTCACCTGTGGCTGTTGTACCTTTGGGACTGTCAGCGGTGGAGGGAATTAAAAATAAAGAGGAAAAAGGACAAAAAAAAGGGGGAAAAAAAGGGGGAAAAAAAGGAAATAAAACAGGAATTTCTGATTTTTTTGCAGTGGTTTCTCACCTGTGCTGGCTCAGGTGGGGAACCCAAGATTCTCTCCCTTCACTCTGCTGCCCTGAGGAAATTCAAACTGATTTAAAAATCTTCCTCAGCTGCCCCATTTCTCAGCCATGCCCGTTCCTTCTCCTGCTGACCCCACTGAAAGTGAACCAAAGCACTTTGAGCACAAAATCCCAGCTGGAATTGTCAATTTTGGATCGATTTGGGGAAATTCAAGGCAGGGTTGGATGTGGTGGAGTGGATTTAGGAGGAGACAGGATGGAAGTTCTGAGCTCAGGTTTGAACAGGACTGACTGAATCTGGGGATAAATCCATTTACCTCTCTGCAAAGGCTCCAAAATGACAGCTGGGTGGCAGAAAAACCTTTTCTTTCTCCTGTGAATGAAACTTTCTCTGCTCCATAAAAAATAAAAATCTCTTCATGCTCCTAAAGAAAGGCATTTTCCCAGCTTTCCTTCCAGAAGGCTTAATACAAATTAATTCCAAAGGACATTGAAAAAAGGTGAAGTCTGCTGCTGCTGAAAAATGCTGTGTGCTAAAAAATAAATTCAGAATAATAAAAATATGAACCTCGACCATTTTCTTCTGTCTGCAAAACTAGAAATTGCTGTAATTCTAACAGAGGAGCCAAGAGACCGTCAGGGTTTAGTGTTTGCACAAATCAGCAGAAGAGATTTAGAAAAAAAAAGTTCCAAAATCCCCAAAATAGAGGATTTTTTACAGTGTTTGGGTTGTGACACGCTCAGAGGCATCAGGCAGCTTCCAACACGTGGGAAATGAAGGTGTGAGAAAGCAGAAGTTTTGGAAAATGAAAGGCCAAACTTGCCAGGCATGGAACAACCCAAAAGCTGAACTGAGAACAGAAAAGGATTTTTTTTTTCACAGCCTTAACTTCTCTTAACCGTATTAGGAATAAAAAATAATAAACCAAGGATATATTTTAGGTGAGATTTACAAAATTGAGTCTCCAGAAAACATCTGGTCTGGCAGGTGAAGAAGCAAATCACCTGGAATTATCCTTGTACACCTGAATTCCAAAAAAAACCCCAAAAAGAGTAGCTTCAGGCACAGTCTGGAGTGCAGGAGAACAGCTCTGTGAACCAGACATTTGCAGAAATGTTTTGCTACCTTGAATAATTTTTATTTTTCAAATGTGGCCATTGATTTTTTTCCCCTATTACCCAAGAAGCAGAGGGAATGCAAGAAGCTCTACTCTCCCAGAAATCCAGCAGGTGGGAAGAGGAGAGGAGTTATATTCACTTCTTTTTCAAGATTGAGATTTCACTGCTGCCTGAAGCTGTTCAGGGAAAAAAAACCCCAAAAAAACAAAAAAACCCAAAAAAACCCAAAAAACCCCAAAAAAACCACAAAAAAATCAACCCACTTAGTAAAAAAAAAATAGATTTTTACAATGAAACAACATCATCTTTATTGTAACGGCAACAGTAGTTCCATGAGAGTAAAAGAACGTTAGAGAACTTCAATTTTTATAAGCCAAGGTAAAGAAAGGAATTGACCAGCCTCCATAAAATCCAGGGCTAGGAATCACACCAGCCAATCCCTCAGCTGCTGCAGGAATGAATATTCCATTCCTCACCTGAGGCTCCACCCTGTGCTCAGCATCCTCAGCCAAGTGTCCTTCCTGATCAGATTTAGTGTATCACAACTAAGAGCTCTCTACAAAAATCCCAGAGCAGGATTAAAAACCTGGTGGCCACTTGCACCAGAAAATCCAACTGGTTAGCTGCCTTATGGTACCTTCGAGAGGCTGGTTACAGAATGGGTAGTTCTGTGATAAAAAAATAACAAAAAAACCAAAAAAAGGAGGATGCAAAGCTTGTCAGCTGGAAGGGAAGTGTGAGCAATGGACAGAAGCACAGAGGGTTGGAGGGAAAATAAACAGGAAGGAAAAGGGCAAGTCCAGTTTTTAGGATCTCCACCAACAAACATGGCAGCAACCTCTGCCTCAGGGGTTTGAAAACCAAAGCTTGTGGAGTTTATTGGAAGTTAAAAAAAAGAAATTAAAAAAACAAAGATATGGCTGCTTGGATAAAACCACGAAAATGCCATGAAAATGCCACCACACACACTTCAGTGTCCTGCTTGGAGAGGGAAATCCTGATTTTCTCACTCCAGCTCCATCCTCCACTGCTGCTCCCCCTGCAGCACCCCCAGCTCAGGGAGCTTCACCAGCGGGGGAGGGAGCAGATCCCATGGGAAATAGGGGGGCAAATCCCATGGGAAACAGGGGGGAAAATCCCAAAAAACGGGAGCAGATCCCAGAATTGGCCCCGTGGTGCTGCTCAGTGCTCACTCTGCCCCTCTGCAGACACCCCCAGGGATCCCTGCAGCTCGCTGAGGACAGCAGGAGGAAGAGAAACACCAAAGCACAACTCGTGGGATCTAAACTGACCAGAGCACTGCAGGAATCCTTTGCTTCACACTCCCAAAAGGACATCCCTCGCCCCAAAAAGCTGAAGAATTTCGTTTTTACATTAGCTGTTGGTTTGTTTTTTCTTTTTTTTTTTTTCCTTGGAAAAAAACTAGAAACACATTTTCCACCATACCAAATGGAAAGCAGTTTTCAAAATGGTTTGTAATTTCTCTTTCCCTGCTCTGCCCATCTACAGAGGAAATAAAAGGAAGGTTAATGGATGGGGGAAGGCTGTAGGTTGAATATCTGAATTTGTCTAGAACAGGCTGCAATTTGCCTAGAGCAGAACAGTTTTCTATCCAGCAGAGACAAAAGCTCTCCCATCCCAACTGGAGGGTCTTTTTTAAAATCAAAGACACTGGACCATCTCCATTTTCTTGATTGCTTTCCATGAAAAACGTGCCTGAATCCAAGAAACACAGGATTCCTCCCTGTGCTTCATCTTCCTCCACTGGAATCACATCAACTACATTTTTTTTTGCTCAGAGTGAACTCGTCTCAAAAAAGTCTGTTAAAGCAGAGGTTCATTATTTTTCCATGTTATTTCCAAATACAGAAGAAACAGTTTTGAAAACAACTCTTACCAGCAACTGGGAAAAATCTATTCTACTTAAGGATTTGTAAGTATGGTTTCCACAGATCAGTCTCAAACCTTATTGCTTCACAACTGCAGTATCCCTTGGAAAAAAAAAATAAAAATAAAAATAAAACAGATTGAATGGTCTGTTATCATTTGTCTCAAATGGCTTTTCAGATTTGGCAGGGGAGGGAGAACGGAATGGCCAACAGAGAACATTGACTTCCAAATATTACTGGAGAAGGGTTTCCTCTTGTTAAAAAAGGATACACTGTATTAAACAGCTGAAAGGAAAGACAGCATTCAAAGCCCATGAGTCAAGCCACAGCCAAAACCGTGTTCTACCCCTAAGTATGTTTTCTTTTCCTTTTTCTTTTTTTTTTTTTTTTCTCTCTTTTTTTTTTTTTAAACAAAGATTTTCCTCAACTGCCATTTTAATCTTCACCAGAGGGTGCTTCATCTTCAGATCCCTCATCCCCTGACTTCTCCGGTGGAGGGCTGGCTGATTTTTTCTTTTCTGGGGGGCTTTCAGGCTCTTCATCCTCTTCTTTTGGGGATGGGGTTTTTTCTTTTGTTGCCTTGGAAGCTGTGGGGCGACCTGCCTTCCCTTTGCCTTTCACTGGGCTGGGGGTCACTGGAAAAAGAGAAACTTTGTAAAACTTGGCAGCAGCAAAGGCAGAAAAACTCACACTGCGTTAACAAATTTGGGATTTCAAAGTCATTTCATTTGGCTCTGACCATTCCCAGTGTTTTCTGCACTCACAATTAGCAGAGCTGGAGAGAAAATTAAGATTTAATTGCGAGTTCTGGCTAATTGCTGGACATGAGATCACAGATGCACACAGCTCTTGTCACAGCAGAACACACATGGTTGTTATCACTTTCTACTTCCTGCAGAAATGCATGTGGTTTTCCTTTGGTTCACATTTCCCCACCCTGAAAATATCACCAAGTCCCAAGCAAAGCCACAAATGGTGGTTATTATTTGGCTACAAGACACAGAGAGAATGCAGCACCTCAGCAGGGAAGGTTTGGAATATTATTTAGGTTTTACCATCAATACATGGACACCAATTCTACCCCTACAACAAGAATTAAAGCCAGTTTATTATTCCACACTGCTGCTTTAAATGATGGAATTTTGGCCCTTCAACATTGATATTTGTGACCCCAAGATTTCCACCAAGTCCTCTGCAGCACAAAAAGAAAACCTGAGTTTTAAACTGAATAATTTATTCTGCATAGACTCACCTGTAGCCTTTAGCCTGGGCTTGGGCATTTTCTTTTCTTTCCTCTCTGGCTTGGATTTCTTGGAGACCTTCTTGTTTTTCTTTTTTGAACTGCCATAGTCACTGTCATCGTCATCCTCCATGAGGAAGTCTTCATCGCTTCCTGAATCTGCTGGAAGCGTAAGGAAATTTCAGTTTTTTTGGGGAAAAGGAGGGAAAGAGAGGAGAAAATACAGCTGAGATCTGAAAACTGAGCACAGGCTCTTGTGGGCTGCTGGGATACAAAATGGGTTTTTACATCAGCAGTGCTTCAGGACTAGAGGGACAGCAAAAAGCAGCTAAAAGCATTGAGAACTTGACAATTATTCACAATTTCAGTAGCCCAATTATCCTTTAGGGCTGCTTGCAAAGAAATAGATCTTTGTAAAATACACAGATCTTTGTAAAACACACACAGAATCTTTGCTGTAATTTTGAACCATAAATTCTAGATATTCAAAACCTAAGCTGGACAGAAACATGGTAAAAATGAAGTTACTAAGGAGCACAATTTACCCCCTCAGTGTCACAGCCAAAAAGCAAACTTTTTCCAAACTTTTCCCCATTTTTTCCAATCCCATTTACTCACTGTCCTGGAACTGTGCCTCATCATCCTCCTGCTCCTCCTCCTCACTCCCCACATCATCCATGAGCATCTCCCTCTGTTTGGAGGCTGCTTTGCTCGCCGCCTGCCGCTGCTGGCGAACGTTTTTGTGATCTTCCTTCTCATCCTCGCTGTCCTCTGCAGCAAAAACCCCAAATTGTGGTGAGGAAAGAGCACAGAGCACCTCCCTCCAGGCAGAACGTGGGCAAAACAGGCCATTCAAGGGGGTAAGATACTCACTGAGGACAATTTAACCTCACAAACATCTTTTTTAGTCACCCAGCAAAGGCCCTCTGCAATATTTTTCACTCTGCAGTATTTTTCACTTTATAACCTCTTTTTTTCCCTTTTTTTTTTGTTTTTTACCTGCAGGCCTCTTCCTGGATTTGGAGGCTGCTCTCTTGTTCTTGTCTGGCTTAGCTTTCTTTCCTTTTTTGCTTTTCTGAGAGCTCTCGTAGTCGCTGTCAGCTTTGCCATCGTCAGCTCCCACGTCATCATCTTCACTGCCAAAGTCTTCATCTGCAAGGAAAAGGCACCAGGATGGAGTTTCTCATGGCATTTTGGATAAAAACTACAGGGGAAGGATCAGCAGATCTAGCTAGTTGGGAAGGAAAACTTTTAGAGCATCAGCACGTTACACAAAAAACACATTATGCCAAACTAGGGGGGGGAAAAGCAGCAGAGGCAGCATCCAGTTTAAAATAAATCAGAATTATTTCTTTTCTCTCTCAAATCCTCCTCCTGCAACCCTCACAGGTGTGAAGAGACAATTTGGAAGAGATACAATCAGTGCAATGTAATCAGTTACCTGCTGAGTGTGAATCATCTTTCTTAGTCTTCACATCTTTGTCTTCTGAATCCTCACTGCAAATCAGAGAAAGGTAAAGTCTGACTGCTGTCTTAACTTTGATTTCAGCCACTGTTGTGTGGAAAAGAACAATTTTTTAAAGGGCAAACTGATGTCTAGGTTGAGAATTCTCACTTTTCCTGGACACACTTCAGGATTACTCAGCTGTCTGTGTAGTTATCATGGTTGGGAAGAGAAATGTTCAAATTGTGAATCACAGATAAACTTAAAGCAGGCAGGAAATAATCAGATTGAGGTGAACCATGCACTTCACTCTCAAACCAACCCACAGTCCACATGGCTTCCATTTTAGGTACAATTTTGATGGTTTAGAGTCAGGGAAAAACTGAAATAAAGGTTTGTTCTGAATAGATTTATAATCTTTATGGCATTATGGACTCCATTCTGTGCATGTTGCTGAACAGCTCTGAACTGGCACATGTCTGGTTTCTCAAATTATTTGACGGTTTGATTGATTTGGAGAATAAAAGACAACTTGGGGTTATAGAATAAGAATCAGCTGGCAGAGCCTCCATCCCTGAAGCTGCTATCTGTTATGAAAACAAAAAAAATTACTAAAAGGGTCTCATGGCAATCATCTGGGGACCACAGGTACTGTGAAATGGAAAACTCTACAGGAAAATTCAGTTTTCAGTAGGGCAGCACTGGAATAACTCAGTTACCAACCCATCTGTGTTCATGGATGATCCAAAACAAGAAGCAAAGCCCCACAGAACTGCCAGATGTCCCCAAAGTGCCACCAATGCCACCTGTGGGATGCTGAGATGCTGCAGAACACGGGGAAGGAGCTGCACTGACTCACCTGAGAGCTGCAGCAGCTGCCCATCTCTGTCCCTGGATCCCACTCCCTGCCAGCTCTCTGCCTCTGGAGCAGTTTGCATGATGAAGCACTGCTGACAAGTGTTTCACACATGATTTCTCTGTCTCCTCACATCAGAAAAAAGCCACCTCAGTGTCTCAGCTGGTCATGCCAGCCCTGACTGAGAGCTCCCCGTCTCACCCTCAACAGTTGAATTCCACTTGCAGTCATTCCCCCTCCTGGGAGATGCTGCTCCTCACACCCAGGACAAGGTTTGGAGGTGTTCCTGGCAGATGAAATGCTGTTTTTACCTGTCCTCCTGAGAATTCTTCCCAGATCTCCTCTTGTTTTTAGCCTCTCGGGGAGACGAGCGGATTTTCTTGGATGGGGGACCTGAATCTCTTCCATAATCTTCATCTGCACAGGACAGGATCAAATGGGTTTGAATCAAAATCCAACTCCCCAGCAAACTTCAACTGATCAATAAAAATCACCAGCTTTGAATGAAGCAAAGTTTAAATCAGTGATTTTACCTTTGCTTCTGCCAACAGCACAATGAAAATGCTGAGTACAGTCAAGTCTGACCCAGGGAAACATGAAAAGCCTCACAAGAGGATCTCAATTTACATTTAGTTCTTATTTAACCTGTTAAAAATTAACTCCCATACATATTTCTGTATGATTCCTATGATGGGAAAACTGTGTGATTATATAGGAGTTTACAGCATAATTCTTACACAATACCACATTCAATGAATAACAGCACTGCAATATAGAATTAATATTTCATATTAATTATCAGTGCAACCTGATTTAGCATTGAGTGTATCTTCCAAGAATTCAAAATATATTCCTGAAATGTTTTGTTAATTCACAGATTCTGGGGGTTTTTTGTAATGTGATCCAGAAATGTTTAAATTCACAGAGATTATATATTTCTTAGATACAATTCCCCTCAAATGCCTGATAATGTGGGTTCAACTGGAGCCATAAAATAAATGGAAAACATATTTTCCTGCAGCAAAAAAAGTGGCATCAAGGAGCCTCAACCACAGAACATAACATAGAGCAAGGAAGGCATTGCTGCCAACAGCCTCGAGGCACTACAACAATACAAGCATTAAATAATAAGATTTCTATCACCATTGTTTGTTTAATACAAAACATATGGCAATCATTACATTTTCAAATAGTTATTAACAGTTCAGGCTGTGAAGAACAGAAACTCCTCGGAATCTGAGCTGAAGATGTGACTAGAAGCACAACAATTAATATGTGGGGCAGTAATGAGCTGCTCTAGCCCAAGAAAATGAAGAAATAAATTAATTTACCAGCATCATCTGATTCCTGAAACTGGGAGTAATCGACCACCTTCCTGTTCCTGTGAAAAAGCAGGAGGAAAAATGTGAATTGGATTTTGCAGCAATCACCACATGAACTCACTTTCCCAGCACGTGGATCCTTCCTTCTCCTCCTTCCCATCTCCTGCTCTCAGCACAGCTGTGCCAATTCCCACTCAGCTCCCAAAACTGAGCTGCAGTCATTAATTAATTGTCATTAACGTCCTGCACTGCTGGTAAAAACCTGTTTGGCTGAAAGACACCCCCAAAGCCACCACTGAAATCCATTTTAGTTGCCCTCCTGAACAAGCACATCTAATTCATGGCTTACAGAAGGATGAAGGAGCAGAATTGTTTTATTCCATCCCAGCAGCAAACCTCTTAATTAAAACCCCAAAAAATGAACCCAATCCCTCAGAAAACACCCCCAAAAAACCCAAACAGGCATTGGATCTGTCCAGGTTGAATCCCATCCAAGCTCTGGAGCACATGTGAGTGGAACAAACTACAACAGCACTGCTCATTCCCTCCCAGTCAGAGCATGGTAAAATACCAGTTTAGGAGAGAATTATTGGTAATTATTGATTTACATTCCTATTCCAACAAGGAGCTTTCCTAAGATTGCCTCCTGACTCATCTGACAAGTGAAAACATTCATTTTATTCTGATAAGCATCTGAAGAATAATCAAGTTACTATGTCAGATACCTGGTTTCATGTATCAGGTATTGGGGGTTTTCCTACAAAAGCATAAAGAGGGTGGAAAAAGCAGAATTTCCACCTATAAACAACAGTCTGAGACATCAGCAATCTAGCAAACAAGATGGAAATGGCAGCTTTTCCACGCTGCTTCCTTCAGACACATTAAATCAGGTGCTGGGAATGTAACAGTGTCAGCTCCAGCATGAACAACAACATTGTCCCTGTGGCAAACATCCTTTAACAAAAACACTGTCCCTGTGGAAATCATCCTCTCCCCGAGCACTGTGTTCTCAGGCAGAAAACACACCCTGCTCAGCTCTCCTCATGGACAGGAGCTGTGATATTTGTATTAAAAAAATTTTTAAAAAAAATCACAGTTTGAGGAGAAAGCAAAATCGAATCCTTGCATTACCTTCTCTTGCAGGACAAGGAGAAGGGTGGAGTAAAGAAGGAATATCTGCACGGAGATCACTGAAGATAAAAAGCTGCAGCTCTTCCCAAGAGGGCCAGAGAAGCTCCCAGGGCCAGAAACACCCAACCTCCTCGTGCACCTGCCCTTGCCCTGGCTTCGTGCTCATCATTCCCCTCTTTTAGAGCAGCACAGTTTTATTTAGAACTGTCAGCAGCGCTGCTGTGCATTAATAACCACTGCTTTGCCAAGGGACACTGCAGTGTTTACTACACCAGGGTGATCAAAACACTCTGGGCAAGTTCACTGGAGGGAAGAGCCAGGGAAACAGAGTGCTGTTGGTCAATGAAGAGCCAGGAGATATTCGGATAAGACACAAAAATCATCTGTTTATTAAATCCACTTTGAGCGTAAAAAGACAAGCTGGGATGGGTATTGTTCAGTTTGGTTTAAAATCTGCACTGAAATTTGAAGATAACCTCCTTGCTAGTTCAGATTAACAATCAAGTGTGCATGTGAAAAGTTCAGAAAGAAACCTAACAGCAAAAAATTTTTAATACCAGCTGCCAGTCCAGTATTTCTGGAATAAACAGCAGTATTTTGGAATAAACTGACAGCTGCCAGTCCAGTATTTTTGGAATAAACAGCAACTCCTCAACACGTTACAATGGGAGCACTCAGCAAAGTAATTCTCCAGCAATTTAACTCCAGCTCAGAAATGCACAGCAATTCCTGCAACCTGCACTTGATGCCTGCCAAGCTGCAATTTTGAAAGCATGAAAAGCAACATCAACACGTCAAAGGATCGCTAAAGGATCACTAAATGCCTATAAAACTGAGCAAGGATGGTGTGGCAGTGCAAATAAATCTTTAATTTAGTCCCTCAACCCTCAGCCTTTGTAAATCAACAGATCAGCAGGTAGAAAACTTTGGGGTTTTTTAAAGGGAATACTGAGATCCCCAGATGTTTTGTACAGGCAGTAAAACCCACAGATGGAGTCCAAAATTTAAAATAAATTCCACAACATATACTCCTGAAAAGCAATGCTAAAAGAAATCTTCAAAAATCCACTCAGTGAAGAGGAATATTTCGGTCAAATGACAACCAGCAGAAGCAAAAGCCACCAAAGGCAAGGAGATTCAATGGCTACTGAGATTTTCTACGGTTTTTTCAGCAGTTTTTAACCAAGAGAATGAAAAAATTCAGCATCTGTGCTCCCAGCTCCAGCCCTTCCCTCACCCTCAGGGCAGCTCTGGCTCAGGTTCCACTTTCTGCTTCTCATTCCACTTGGTAAAAGTGTCCCCTTTGAGGAAATTTTATCAATGAATATTGCCATAAAAAGCACATTTTGGTGCCTCTTCTATAGCTAGAAAATCAAAATTCCAGCCAGGAGTGTTTCTGGCAGGGAGTTTCAGAGCTGTGCAAAGCAAAGCTGCAGGGCTTGATTTGGGCTTTCCATGAACATCACAGCATCACTCCATTTTATAAAGTGGAATTAATTCATTAATCCCCAAGGAACTGTTGCTTTCCTGCAATCCCATGGAAGCTTTTCCAGAATCACAATATTTATATTTCACACTGCCCAGGTACAACATTAGCAACAAGTTGTATTTAACAGATAAACGTATTTTTTTCCCTTAAAAGTAAAATTTCACAGTTGCACTGCAGTGCCAACCCCAAAGTGGGACTCAAATCCAGGCAAATGGAGGATGTGAAGCCTTGAAGCACTGAGACCAATTCATAACTGGCTTTAAGCTTAAAATGAATGACCAAAAAAAGCCCCTGGGATTTCCACAACATCTCAATTTGCAAAGCCTGCAGGAGAGGAGCAGCAAGTGACCAGTGAGAAAAAGCAGAAAAAAGTCTCCATCAAAAATAAAAAGTCTGACTTCAAACACATAAACTGTTGCTGTATACATATAAAAAATAATGGTTTCAATTATTTTATTTCATTTTTTCATGTCCCTACAAGCAGCTCCAGCTCTCTTTGCAGTCCTTCAGCAGAATTCCCCACGAGATGCAGAAATTCCATCATTTCAGGCTCTTTTATTTTTTATTCTCTGCCTTTTTCTCCCAGCAGTGCAAACGCCATCATTACCCAGCCAGGAGCACTGGAATTGTGCAGGAAGCACTTGGCTCTCAGTGCCAACCACACGGAGCCTGTAAATACCACGATTTTATTACTACTTCATTTGGAGTAACTCACTTCAGCAGCCACACTCAGCCTCAAGTCCATTTTCTCCAACAAGTGGAGGAAAAATTAGGGATACACGATGGGTTTTTATGAAGTTCACTGCTTTAGGTGCACAAATATTCACCAGCAGACAGCAGCAATTAATTCAAAGAACTAGAGGAAAACTTTTCCACCACCAAGTTCACTCATATTACCAACAACAAACTAAGACAGGCAGAAAAAAACCCCAAAAAACCTCATTCCAGCATTAATTTATTAATGGATTTAACTCTATTTGGCAGAGTTAATAGTTAATAGAGCAATGTAATGTAGCAGCCACTGAGTGTTTACCTTTTTTCCCCTGGAATGGTTATTAAATCCAGGGAGATAAAGAGCTGCTGCATCTCTCCTGGCACGTGCCAAGAGGTTCTGTGCTCCTAACAACCTGCTGGACTTTGGTGCTTCATTTTTCCTGCCAGCCCAGGGGGAGACCAGGCAGACCTTTCCCAGCACTGCAGGACTGGAAAGAGGCGTTTTATTTTAATTATTTGGTTTTTTTTTTTTTAAACCCTTGCGAAAATGCTCTACTTTTCAGAGGCTCTACTTTTAGAGACACCATGTTGCCTGGGGCAAATCTCCGGGGTTGGCAGGTGAATGACCAACACTGAATTGTCCCCCCAGGGCAGTAGAGTCTCATCACCACTAATTTGGCAATCTCACCCATCACTGAGCCACTCCCCTACCCAGCAAAGCAGTCCTGAGTTCTATTTGTTTTTTAAACTCTGCCTGTTGGAGATACAACTTGAATACAAATGCTGTCGCCTCTAAATGTACATATTTATCATAGCCACGATTAATTTGTACTTATTAGTTAAAATGCTACATCCACACCCCGGACCAGGCTCACTGAGAATGAAAGTACAACCAGCACGACTTGGGAATGAAGGAATTCCAAAGCGTTGGAAGAACACCGTGGGAAACCTCACACCTCTTCTGGGAAGGCAACTTAAATCACGAGGACAACTTAATTCACCTCTTGGTAAAGCTTTGAGACACAAAGAGATCACAGAACATCCTGAGCTGGACAGGAATCACAAGGATCATCCAGTCCAACTCCTAGCCGTGCACAGACACCCCAAAATCCCTGGGAATATTGTCCAAACCCTCCTGGAGCTCTGGTACCCAAGGATCATCCAGTCCACCTCCTGGCTCTGCACAGACACCCCAAAATCCCTGGGAATGTTGTCCAAACACTCCTGGAACTCTAACACTCAAGGATCATCCAGTCCACCTCCTGGCCATGCACAGACACCCCAAAATCCCTGGGAGTGTTGTCCAAACCCTCCTGGAGCTCTGGCAGCCTTAAGGCCATGCCCTTTCCCTGGGGAAGATCCTTCTGGGCGAAGAACCTTCCCCAAATATCCACCCTAGCACAGCTCCAGCCCTCCCCTCGGGCAGCGCGCTGCAAACCCCAGCCGAGCCCACCCAGCAATCCACCGAGGCCAGACCCACCTCGGGCACACCGAGCCCGGCAGAGGAAAAGGAGGGGGAAAGCAAGCAGCAGCAGGAAGCCGAGGCCGGAGAGCCGAGCGGGCGGAGCAGGGCGTGTGTCAGGCAGCTCTCCGAGGGGGCGGCTCCCGGCGGCTCCTCCCCTACGCGTGGTTCCCCATGCACAGCCCCCGTGCCCCGGACCCTGGCCGGATGGCACCGCGTCCCCTCCCCCGGCAGCGCGCCGCGCTCGGCCGCTCGGCCGGGACGAGGCCCGCGGGGCCCGCTGGGCTGCGGGGAGAGCGGCGGCCGCGCCGCGCCAAGTGGGTCAGGGCGGCGGAGAGAAAGGCGCTTCGCCCCGTTAGCAAATGTGGGACAGCGGCCGCGGGGCAGCCCCGCCGCGCCTCAGGGCACGGGGCGAGCGGCGCGGCGGGCGAGGCGGTGTTTGCCGCGGTGGCCGCGCGGAGTTAGCGGCGGGAAAACAAGGGGAAATAGAGGAGAAACGGGCCCGGCCTGAGCGCGGCCTGCGCGGGGAGGAGCGGCCCGGGGAGCGGCGGGAGCGGCGAAGCGGGACTCACCTGACGGGCCGCGACATGCTGCCGGCGCTTCGGGCCGCGCCGCGCTGGCCGCGGAGGCAACGGGGACGCTGAGGCCGCCGGCGCCGCTGAGGCCGCCCGGAGCGAGCGGGAGCGCTGGGCCCAGCGCCTCAGGCCGCGCCTGCGGAGCCGCCGCTCCCCCCGTCAGGCGCCGCCGCCGCCCCCGCTGCCGCTCCCCGCCGCCGCTGCCGGCCGCGCTCCCGGTGTGGCTCCCCGCTCCCGGCCGCGGCCCCGGTGTCGGTGGCGGTCCCGCTCCCGCCGCTCCCCCCCGCAAAATGGTCGCGCTCGCCCCGCCGAGAGGATGCGAGCGGGGGGGGCGGTACCGCCGACCCCGCCGGACACGCCCCCCCAGCCCGCCGATTGGCCGCCGGCCGCGAGGGCTCGCGTCCCATTGGCTCGTTCGAACCATCACGGCGCGCAGGGCCCGCCCACTGTCCCCGCGGGGAGGGCGGGCAGCGCGCCCCGCACGCGGCGGAGCGCCGGCGGCAGATTCGCCACAAGCTCCCGGTGCTGCCGCCGCTCCGCCGCGCCTCGTCCCGCCCCTCCCTCCCCGCCAGCCGAGTCCCTCCATCACCGGAACCCCGCTGGAATTTTTTCCCGTTTCTCCGGCATTTTTCCGAGGCGCGGCGAGGCCTTAAGTCCCGATCCGCAGATTCGCCGCGCGGGCCCGGCGCGGTTTTGGAGGGAAAACGGCGGCCCCGGAGAGCGAGCGGTGACATTAATTATCGTCGTGAAAATAATCCAAAAACTGCTCTGCGCGGCAGATTTGGAGCAGATTTTGATTGGATTTGGAGCAGATTTTGATGTCACCGCCGCCACTTTCCCCTGGGCTAGCCAGCATGAAGGACATGCACAATTTGTGCAAAGTCCAATGGAGATTTGGGATTTTTTTTTTGCGTTTTAAACTCCCCAGAAATGCCAAATGACTCGTTTTGGGGAATAAAAAGGATGTTTGAAGCATGGAAAAATTAAAAGTGTTCCACGGTCGTTAAAATGGCAGCAAGTCACTTTTGCTTTGTGTTGGGGTGTTTAGAGGCTTATCCCTCCATTTTAGTATAAATAGCAATTAAAAACCTATTTTTATATATATTTATATATACATTTATGGATATATTTATATATTTTTTTCATATATATTTATATATTTTTATATTTTTAAAATATATTTATATGTATTTTTATATATTTAATATATTTATATCTTTTATATATTTATATTTATGTATATGTATATTTATATTTATATTTGCATTTATATTTATATTTATATTTATATACAATTATGTACATATTTATATATTTTTACATATATATTTATATATTTTTATATATATTTTTATATTTTAATATATTTTATATTTTTTAATATTTATATTTATGTATACGTATATTTGTATTTATATTTATATTTATATTTATATATACATTTATGTACATATATATTTTTACATATATATTTATATATTTTAATATATATTTATATTTTTAATATATTTTTATATTTTTATATATTTATATTTATATTCATGTATACGTATATTTGTATGTATATTTATATTTACATTTACATTTATATTTATATATATATTTTTATATCTTTATCTATATTTTTATATATATTTTTAATATATTTTTTTATATTTTTATATATATTTTTATATATATTTCTATATATATTTTTATATATATTTTTATATATTGGATTCACTAAGAAGACCAGTTGGACAACACAAACCTGCTCAGATTTATAGGAATAATTCCAATTATAGGACAATTTAAGTTCATTTCATTCCCTACTTGAGCACCATCACAATTCCCATGAAATTCCACTCATTTCCCTTTTTCCACTCAGAAACATCCAAACAACCCTGAAATAAAAATCACCAACAACCCCAAAAATACTCTGAATTCAGGAAGCCCCGAGGAGGAAAATCCCAAAACCACATCAAGGAATTCTTTTTTCTCTCCTCACCTGAAAAAATCGCATTAAAACCAGCCGAGGTGAGTCAGAGCTGCAGGAATTCGGCGGGTTCGGGTCCTGAGGGGAGCTCAAAAAATGGGAAATAATTCAGGTTGGTTGAGGGGAAAAGTGATCGTTTGGGGTTGGGTTGGGTTTGGGGGTTTTGGGGGGTTTTTTGGGGTTTTTGGGAGTTTTTTTGGGGTTTTTTGAGAGGGTTTTGGGGGTTTTTTGGGAGTTTTTTTTGGGTTTTGGGAGTTTTTTTAGGGAAGGGGTTGGGGTTTTTGGGAGTTTTTTGGGGGTTTTGGGGTTGTTTGGGGGTTTTTGGGGGTTTTTGGGAGTTTTTTTGGGTTTTTTGGGAGTTTTTTGGAGGTTTTTGGAGTTTTGGGGGTTTTTGGGGTTTTGGGTTTTGGGAGTTTTGAGTTTTGGGAGTTTTTGGGGTTTCTGGGAAGTTTTTGGGGGTTTTTGGGTTTTTGGATTTTTTGGGAGTTTTTGAGGTTTTGGGAGATTTTGGGTTTTGTGGGAAGTTTTGGGGTTTTTTGGAGGTTTTTGGGAGGTTTTTTTGGGGGGTTTTGGGAGTTTTTTGGGTTTTTTTGGAGGTTTTTGGGAGTTTTTTCGGAGGTTTTTTTGGGGGGTTTCTTGGCAGTTTTTTGGGGTGTTTTGGGAAGTTTTTGGGGTTTTTTGGAGGTTTTTGGGAGTTTTTTGGGGTTTTGTGGGAGTTTTTTGGGAGTTTTTTGGAGGTTTTTGGGAGTTTTTTCGGAGGTTTTTTTGGGGGGTTTCTTGGCAGTTTTTTGGGGTTTTTTGGGAAGTTTTTGGGGTTTTTTGGAGGTTTTTGGGAGTTTTTTGGGGTTTTTTTGGGAGTTTTTTGGGGTTTTTTGGGGGGGTTGGGTTTTTGGGAGTTTGTTTTTGGGAGTTTCGGGGTTTTGGGTTTTGGGGGTTTCTTGGGAGTTTTTGGGGATTTTGGAGGTTTTTTTTGGGGCTTGGGTTTTTTTGGGGTTTTTTGGGGTTTTGGGGTTTTTGGGGTTTTTGGGGTGAATTTGGGGTTTTTGGTTTTTTTGGATTTTTGGGGTTTGGGTTTTGGAGTTTTTTGGGGTTTTTGGGGTTTTTGGGTTTTGGGGTTTTGGGGTTTTTGGGATATTTGGGTATTTGGGGGTTTTTGGGGTATTTGGGTTTTTTGGGGTTTGGGGTTTTGGGGTTTTTTTGGGGTTTTTGGGGTTTTTGGGGATTTGGGTTTTGGGGTTTTGGGGTTTTGGGGTTTTTGGGGTTTTTGGGGTTTTTTTGGGGTTTTTTTGGGGTTTTTGGGGTTTTGGGGGTTTTTGGGGTGTTTGGGGGGTTTTGGGGTTTTAGGGGGTTTTTGGGTTTTGGGGGTTTGGGGTCTCTTGGGAGCTAGGGGTTTTTGGGGGAGTTTTTGGGGTTTTTGGGAGGTTTTGGGGGTTTTTTTGGGGGGTTTTGGGAGTTTTTGAGGGGTTTGGGTTTTTAGGAGTTATTTTGGGGTTTTTTGGGGATTTTGGGGGTTTTTGGGGGGTTTTTGGGTTTTGGGTTTTTAGGAGTTTTTTTTAGGGGGTTGAGTTTTTGGAACTTTTGGGTTTTGGAGTTTTGTGGGAGTTTTGGGGTTTTGGGGATTTTTGGGGGAGTTTTTGGTTTTTGGGAGTTTGGGGTTTTTTTGGGTTTGGGAGTTTTTAAGGGGGGTTGGGTTTTTTGGGAGTTTTTGGGGTTTTGGGGAGTTTTTTGGGGTTTTTTGGGGAATTTTTTGGGATTTTGGGGTTTTTTGGGGAATTTTTTGGGGATTTTTGGGGGTTTTGGGAGATTTTTTGGGGGTTTTTGGGAGATTTTTTGGGGGTTTTTTGTTGCTGTTGTTGGGTATTTCGTGAGTGTATTTGAGTTTTTTTTAGGGTTTTTTTTCCTTTGCATTTGGGGCTTTTTGGGTTTTTTGTTTTTGTTGTTGTTGGGTTTTTTGGTGTATTTTGGGATTTTTGGGCTTTTTGTCCTTTGCATTTTTTTTTTCTTATTTGTTTTGTTTTTTGGGTTTTTGGGTTGGTTGGTCTTTTGTTTTTTGCTTGTTTTAAAAATTTGATTTGGATTTTGCTCTGTTTCATTCTGTTTTTTGGGTTTTGGGTTGTTTTTTTGGTTGTTTTTTTTTATAATTTGGTTTGGATTTGGTTTTGTTTTGTTTTGTTTTTTGGGGTTTTGAGTTGGTTTTGGGGTTGCTTTTTTTTTTTTTAAATTTGGTTTGGATTTTGGGTTTTTGAGTGGGTTGGTTTTTTGGTTTTTGGTTGTTTTTTTTTAAAAGTTGATTTGGATTTGGCTTTGATTTGTTTTGTTTTTTGGGTTGGTTTTTTTTATTTTTTGGTTTTTTTTTTAATTTGGTTTGGTTTTTGCTTTGTTTTGTTTTTTGGGGGTTTTAGGTTTTTTGTTTTTTGGGTTTTTTTTAATTTGATTTGGATTTTCCTCTGTTTTGTTTTGTTTCTTGGGGTTTTGGGTTGGTTGCATTTTTGGTTTTTGGGGTTTTGTGTTTGGTTTTTTTACAATTTTTGGTTTTTTTTTTTAAATTTGGTTTGTTTTTTGCTTTGCTTTGTTTTATTTTTGGATTTTTGGGTTGGATTTCTTTTTAATATTCTTTTTTTAATTTGGGGGTTTTTTTGGGTTCAAATTCACAGAAATTCATAGAAATATAATTACAATTACCAATTCTAGGACAATTTGAGCTCCAGCGGAATTCCTGTGGAATTTTGGTCATTTTTTTCTGCTCAAAACTCAGGAAAATCCAGAAAAATAATGGAATAAAAACCTCCTTGGAGCATCTTTTTGTCCCAAAACATGAAGAATTAAGGAAAAAGTGCAAAAACCACATTTTTTTCTGGGAATTTTGAATGAAAAATCACAAAAATGTGACTCAGAAATGCCCAAATTTCCATATTTATATCCCAAAAAAACCACAAAAATTGAGGATATTTCAGTGAAAAAAACCTCATTTATTTTGCTAGCACTGCAGGGCAGTTCTCACCGTGATTTTTGTATATTTTTATGATTTTTATCCCCAAAATTCCCATTTTTTAGGAGCGTTGAGACACCAAAACAACAACCAGCAGCTGAGAAAAGTCCATTTTTTATTGCAACGATGCACCAGTGAGTGATGGAAATGCATTAAAAATCTCTTTTTAATCCACTTTTTTCCTCTTTACATAAACAAAATACTGCAATTTTACAATAACCAGGAGTTTGTCTCTAAAATATTTATGTGAAACAGCAAGAAAATGTTAAAAAAAAAGCTAAATTTTGATTTTTTTTGGATTTATTTCTAGTCTGTTTTCAAATTCTTTTGGAGGAAAATCCTCCAGCTGGTCCTGCAGCCAAAAATACACAAAATAGACCTTAAAATTCATGGAGTTTGGAGCCCCAGGGCCAAAAATTCAACCCAAAAATTCAATTTTCAGGAGGAAAAAAAACCAAGGAGGAAATAGGAAAGGAGGGAAAAAATAATTCCTTCATTTCCCAAAATTCCCAATTTTATTGTTCCATGAGTGAAGCAGAATAGAGAAGAATTTGATTCATTTTTTTTAAATATTCAGGTTTTTTTTCCACCTGCAGGAATAAGATTTAATTGAAATTATCACTTTTTTTTTTCCCACCTGCAGGAAAGAGAATTAAATTCAATTATCACATTTTTTTTTCCACCTGCAGGAATAAAACAATTTAAATTAACATATTTTTCCCACCTGCAGGAAAAAGAATTAATTTAAATTATCACTTTTTTTCCCACTTGTATGAATAAAACTTAATTTAAATTATCACATTTTTTTCCCACCTGCACGAAAAAAAATTAATTGAAATTATCACACTTTTCCCACCTGCAGGAACAAGACAATTTAATTTAAATTTTTTAAATTTTTTTTTTGCTTTTCCCCTTTCTAGTTGTTCCAACCCCCAGAATTATTTCAGAATTATTTCCGAATTATTTTCAGAATTATTTCTGAATTATTTCCAAATTATTTCCAGAATTATTTCAGAATTATTTCAGGATTATTTCCAAATTATTTTCTGAATTATTTCAGAATTATTTTCCGAATTATTCCAGAATTATTTCAGAATTATTTCCGAATTATTTCAGAATTATTCCAGGATTATTCCAGGATTATTCCAGGATTATTTCAGAATTATTTTCAGAATTATTTCCGAATTATTTTCAGAATTATTTCAGAATTATTATTTCAGAATTATTTCCGAATTATTTCAGAATTATTTTCAGAATTATTTCCGAATTATTTTCAGAATTATTTCAGAATTATTATTTCAGAATTATTTCCGAATTATTTCAGAATTATTCCAGAATTATTTCACAATTATTTCCGAATTATTTCAGAATTTATTTCCGAATTATTTTCAGAATTATTTCAGAATTATTATTTCAGAATTATTATTTCAGAATTGTTTCATAATTATTTCCGAATTATTTCAGAATTATTTCAGAATTATTTTCCGGATTATTTCCGAATTATTTTCAGAATTATTAATTCAGGATTATTTCAGAATTATTTCAGAATTATTCCAGAATTATTTCAGAATTATTTCAGAATTATTGCAGAATTATTTCAGAATTATTTCAGAATTATTATTTCAGAATTGTTTCAGAATTATTTCCGAATTATTTCAGGATTATTTCAGGATTATTTCAGAATTATTTTCAGAATTATTTCAGAATTATTTCCAAATTATTTCCAAATTATTTCCGAATTATTTCCAAATTATTTCAGGATTATTTACTGAATTATTTCAGAATTATTTTCAGAATTATTTCAGAATTATTATTTCAGAATTATTTCCGAATTATTTCAGGATTATTTCAGGATTATTTCAGAATTATTTCCGAATTATTTCCGAATTATTTCCGAATTATTTCAGAATTATTTCCGAATTCTTTCAGGCACAACCTCTGGCTGCAGCTTTTTAATCTTGAATTTTACAGAACTCAACCCAAGGGAGGTTTGTTGGCGTTTTTAGCTTTTTTTTGGGGTTTTTTTGCCTTTTTTTGCCTTTTTTTGGCTTTTTTTGCAGCCCAAGGAAATCGTTTTCCTGTCTGGTTGAGTTTCACACCAAACTGGAGTAACGGATTTTTCCAGGTGTGCAGCTTGTGGTTAATTTTTGGGGTTTTTTGGGGTTTTTTTTGACCTTTTTTTGACATTTCACAGATGTCAACCAACAGTAAATGTGGGAAACAAACTCCCCAAGGCAGAAATGGGGATTGGAAACCACAGAAATGCTGGAAAATGGATTAAAAATTTTAATTTTTTGGGGTTTAATGGATTTTTAGAGGAACAAACAGGGAGTGCAAACCATAGAAATGCTGTAAAATAAATTAAAATACATTTTTTTTGAGTTTGGATGGATTTTTAGAGGCACAAAAAGGGATTGCAAACTGCAGAAATGCTGCAAAATAGATTAAAAAAATTTATTTTTTGGTTTTTGATGGATTTTTCGAGGCACAAACGGAATTTACACAGAAATGCTGTAAAATAAATTCAAAAATTTTATTTTTTTGGGTTTTGATGGATTTTTCGAGGCACAATGGGACTGCAAACTACAGAAATGCTGTAAAATAAATAAATAAATTTTTTTTGGGTTTGGATGGATTTTTCGAGGCACAAAAAGGGATTGCAAACTACAGAAATGCTGGCAAATAAATTAAAATAAATTTTTTTTTGAGTTTTGATGGATTTTTCGAGGTACAAACAGGGACTGGAAACCACAGAAATGCTGGAAAATGGATTAAAAATTTTAATTTTTTGGGTTTTGATGGATTTTTAGAGGCACAAAGTGGGGACTGGAAACCACAGAAATGCTGTAAAATAAATAAATATAATTTTTTTTGGGTTTTGATGGATTTTTCGAGGCACAAACAGGGAGTGCAAACCACAGAAATGCTGTAAAATAAATTTTAAAAAATTTTTTTTGGTTTTGATGGATTTTTAGAGGCACAATGGGAACTGCAAACCACAGAAATTCTGTAAAATAAATTTTAAAAAAATTTTTTTTTGGTTTTTAATGGATTTTCAGAGGCACAAAGTGGGGACTGGAAACCACAGAAATGCTATAAAATAAATAATTTTTTTTAATTTTTTGGTTTTTAATGGATTTTTCGAGGCACAAACGGAGACTGCAAACCACAGAAATGCTGCAAAATGGATTAAAAAATTATTAAATTATTAAAAAATCCCCAGCAATTCCTGCCTCAGATTATCCAGACCAACATCAGGCTGCTCCTGAATCCCTGGAATTCTCCAAAACTCGATTTTTGGAGCAGCCTGGCCTAGTGGAAGTGTCCCTGCCAGGCACTGGGGATCCCTAAGCTCCTTACAACCCAAACCATCCCATGGTTCTGCAATTAAATGGGACAGGAATGGGGAATTTGCACTGGAAATTGAATTTTCCCTGCAAAAAATTGAATTTTTGCTGCAAAAAATTCAATTTTCGCTGCAAATAATTCAATTTTCACTGGAAAAAGTTGAATTTTCCCTGGAAAAAGTTGAATTTTCCCTGGAAAAAAGTTGAATTTTCCCTGGAAAAAAGTTGAATTTTCCCTGGAAAAAAGTTGAATTTTCACTGGAAAAAAGTTGAATTTTCACTGGAAAAAGTTGAATTTTCACTGGAAAAAGTTGAATTTTCCCTGGAAAAAAGTTGAATTTTCCCTGGAAAAAAGTTGAATTTTCACTGGAAAAAAGTTGAATTTTCACTGGAAAAAGTTGAATTTTCGCTGCAAATAATTGAATTTTCGCTGCAAAAAATTGAATTTTCACTGCAAGTAATTGAATTTTCACTGCAAATAGTTGAATTTTTACTGCAAATAATTGAATTTTCACTGCCAATAGTTAGTTGAATTTTCACTGCAAATAGTTGAATTTTCCCTGGAAAAAGTTGAATTTTCACTGGAAAAAGTTGAATTTTCACTGGAAAAAGAAGTTGAATTTTCCCTGCAAAAATTGAATTTTCACTGCAAATTGTTGAATTTTCACTGGAAAAAATTGAATTTTCCCTGGAAATAGTTGAATTTTCCCTGGAAAAAGGTGAATTTTCACTGCAAATTGTTGCATTTTTACTGAAAATAATTGAATTTTCCCTGCAAATAATTAGTTGAATTTTCCCTGCAAAAAGTTGAATTTTCCCTGCAAAAATTGAATTTTCACTGCAAATAATTAGTTGAATTTTCCCTGGAAAAAGTTCAATTTTCACTGGAAATAGTTGAATTTTCACTGCAAAAAATTGAATTTTCACTGCAAAAATTGAATTTTCACTGCAAATAATTAGTTGAATTTTCACTGGAAAAAGTTGAATTTTCCCTGGAAAAAGTTGAATTTTCACTGCAAATTGTTGAATTTTCACTGTAAATAGTTGAATTTTCGCTGCAAATAATTGAATTTTCCCTGCAAATAATTAGTTGAATTTTCACTGCAAGTAATTGAATTTTCACTGGAAAAAGAAGTTGAATTTTCACTGCAAATAATTAGTTGAATTTTCCCTGCAAATAGTTGAATTTTCCCTGCAAATAGTTGAATTTTCACTGCAAATAGTTGAATTTTCACTGCAAATAATTAGTTGAATTTTCACTGCCAATAATTGAATTTTCACTGCAAATTGTTGAATTTTCACTGCCAATAATTAGTTGAATTTTCACTGCAAATAGTTGAATTTTCACTGGAAAAAATTGAATTTTCCCTGGAAAAAGTTGAATTTTCCCTGGAAATAGTTGAATTTTCCCTGCAAATAATTAGTTGAATTTTCGCTGCCAATAATTGAATTTTCACTGCAAACTGTTGAATTTTCACTACAAATTGTTGAATTTTCACTACAAATTGTTGAATTTTCACTACAAATTGTTGAATTTTCACTGCAAATAATTAGTTGAATTTTCACTGCAAATAGTTGAATTTTCCCCGGAAAAAGTTGAATTTTCGCTGCAAATAATTGAATTTTCACCGGAAAAAGTTGAATTTTCCCTGCAAGTTGTTGAATTTTCCCTGCAAATAGTTAGTTGAATTTTCCCTGCAAATTGTTGAATTTTCCCTGCAAATAATTAGTTGAATTTTCGCTGCAAGTAATTGAATTTTCACTGCAAATAGTTGAATTTTCGCTGCAAATAATTGAATTTTCACTGGAAAAAGTTGAATTTTCCCTGCAAATTGTTGCATTTTCACTACAAATTGTTGAATTTTCCCTGCAAATAATTGAATTTTCACTGCCAATAATTAGTTGAATTTTCCCTGCCAATAGTTGAATTTTCACTGGAAAAAGTTGAATTTTCCCTGGAAAAGATTGAATTTTCCCTGCACTCCTGGACAGGATTTTCCATCACCCCTTGGCTGAACCTCTTTAAAAGTGCAACACAGAAAAATCAATATATAACTCCTGAACCTTCCTGGGGTTTTTTTGATAAAAAATCAAGTAAATTTTAAATCCTTTAAAAATCCACATTCCACAAAAAACCAGGAATATTTACAGCATTAAAACACATTTTTTCTCTATTTTTTTTTTAAGATAAGAAAGTAAAATCCAGCAAGGCACTTCCATTTTGCTGCCAACCAGTTCTCTCTGTTTTTACACCAAATCCAGTGGCAGAAGTTAAAAAAAAAACCCTTAAAAGGCTGTTTTTAATCCCCTCCAACCCCAAAATTGGCAATATTTATAGGACAGAAACCCCAACCCAGCTTTAATTCAGTTTTAATCCAGACTGGAGCACAACTAATTCTAAATTTCTTAACCTTCACTGTTGATTTATCAATTCCTTTCAGCTCCAGAGAGGGAAAATTCAGATTTTTTTTGTGTTTAGTGGAAGTGATGAGTTCCTGTTTTAGCAATTCCTCTATCTAAAACAGGCAGGAGGAATCATTTCCCAAAGCAATATGTATTTATCTATATAAATATTTATATCTTTTATCTATAGAAATATATTTCTATATATAAATATATATATTTTTATATAAAATATATCTATTTGTATATATAAATAGATATTTTTATATATAAATATATCTATTTGTATATATAAATAGATATTTTATATATAAATATATCTATTTGTATATATAAATAGATATTTTTATATATAAATATATCTATTTGTATATATAAATAGATATTTTTATATAAATAAATATATAGATATTTTTATATATAAATATATCTATTTGTATATATAAATAGATATTTTTATATATAAATATATCTATTTCTATATATAAATAGATATTTTTATATATAAATATATCTATTTCTATATATAAATAGATATTTTTATATATAAATATATCTATTTCTATATATAAATATATATTTTTATATATAAATATATCTATTTGTATATATAAATATATATTTTATATATAAATATATCTATTTGTATATATAAATATATATTTTTATATATAAATATATCTATTTCTATATATAAATATATATTTTTATATATAAATATATCTATTTCTATATATAAATATATATTTTTATATATAAATATATCTATTTCTATATATAAATATATATTTTATATATAAATATATCTATTTCTATATATAAATATATCTTTTATATATTAATATATATTTATATATATATAAATATATCTTTTTATATATAAAATATATATTTTTATATATAAATATATCTATTTATATCTATTTATATATAAATATTTTAATATATTTATATATATTTTTATATATTTTTATATGCTTTTATATATAAATATTTACATATATTTATATATAAATATTTACATATATTTATATATAAATATTTACATATATTTATATAAATATTTACATATATTTATATATAAATATTTACATATATTTATAAATATTTATATAGATTTATAATTATAGGATAATTTGGATCCATTTCATTTCCAGCAATCCCAATCCAGCAGGAACCACAACAGAGCAATTTCCAGCCCTGATTTCCACTTAAACCACTCCAGGAAAGGAAAAAAAAAACCAAATTATTAAAAGCCATTTGCTGAAATCCCAACCTAAATCCCATTCTGTCCCATCCCAGCACCATGCAACAGCAAATCCCATCAAATCCCCAAAAATTCCAGCCCTGAAGTGGGAATTTCCTATCAATTCTCCTCCATTTGCAGCAGGTTTTTCTTGACCAAAAATTTTGACCAAAGTTTTTTTTTGACCAAAAATTCTTTTTTTTTTTTGACCAAAAATTCGGGTTTTTTTTGACTAAAAATCCTTTTTTTTTTTGACCAAAAATTCTTTTTTTTTGACCAAAAATTCGGTTTTTTTGACCAAAAATTCGGGTTTTTTGACCAAAAATTCGGGTTTTTTGACCAAAAATTCATTTTTTTTGGACGAATATTTAGGACATGAGAGGCAAAGCAGGCAGTGAAGGGAAATGGGGAATTTTTTCCTTCCTTTCCTTTTGTCCCACAAACTCTCCTCCTCCTCCTGCCCCACTAAAAGCAGCAGGGAGGCTTTTTTTTCCCCCAATTTTTTTAGGGTTGTTTCCCACCCTAAATTCCCTGCTGGCTGCAATTCAGCAGCAGTTGCCAAAGCTGTTTGGGGTGGGAAAAAAAAGGGGGAAAAAAGGGTTGTTTTTGGGGCAAACAATGGGGTTTACAACCTCCCCTGCCCTATAAAGCTGGAGAATCCCAAAAACAGGGGGGAGGAAGGGCAATTTGGAGGCAATTTGGGAATTTTCCTGGCTGGAATTTGGGGTTTCTCCAGGGGAGGGAGGGTTGGGATGCTCCAGGTCCCAAAATTGACCCCAAAACTTCCTAAAGCTGGATGGGTGATGCAAGTGCAGCTCCAGGGTGGTTGGTGGCAGTGCTGGGATGGGCTGGTGACATCCATCATTGCAGAAAAATCCATCATTGCAGAAAAATCCATCATTCCTGAAAAATCCATCATTGCAGAAAAATCCATCATTGCAGAAAAAATCCATCATTGCAGAAAAAAATCCATCATTCCTGAAAAATCCACCATTCCTGAGAGATCCATCATTCCTGAAAAATCCATCATTCCTGAAAAATCCATCATTCCTGAAAAATCCATCATTGCTGAAAAATCCATCATTGCTGAAAAATCCATCATTGCTGAAAAATCCATCATTCCTGAAAAAAATACATCATTGCAGAAAAATCCATCATTGCAGAGAGATCCATCATTGCAGAAAAATCCACCATTCCTGAAAAATCCATCATTGCAGAAAAATCCATCATTCCAGAGAGATCCATCAGTCCTGAAAAATCCATCATTCCAGAGATGCATCATTCCTGAAAAATCCATCATTGCAGAGAGATCCATCATTCCAGAAAAATCCATCATTCCTGAAAAATCCATCAGTTCAGAGAGATCCAACATTCCTGAAAAATCCATCATTCCTGAAAGATCCATCATTGCAGAGAGATCCATCATTGCAGAGAGATCCATCATTCCTGAAAAAATCCATCATTCCTGAAAAGATCCATCATTGCAGAAAAATCCAACATTCCTGAAAAATCCATCATTCCAGAGATGCATCATTCCTGAAAAATCCATCATTGCAGAGAGATCCATCATTCCAGAAAAATCCATCATTCCAGAAAAATCCATCATTCCAGAAAAATCCATCATTCCTGAAAAGATCCATCATTCCTGAAAAGATCCATCATTCCTGAAAAACCCATCATTCCTGAAAAACCCATCATTCCTGAGAGATCAATCATTGCAGAAAAATCCACCATTCCAGAAAAATCCACCATTCCTGAAAAATCCATCATTCCTGAGAGATCCATCATTGCAGAAAAAATCCATCTTTCCTGAAAAATCCATCATTCCTGAAAAATCCATCATTCCTGAAAAATCCACCATTCCTGAAAAATCCACCATTCCAGAGATGCATCATTGCTGAAAAATCCATCATTCCAGAAAAGTCCACCATTCCAGAAAAATCCATAATTCCTTAGAAATCCATCATTCCAGAGCATGGAGGGAAGAGTTTGCTGCGATCCCAAACTGGGAATCCGCCTGGATTGTCCCCAAAGGTCACTGCAGGGTTTTGGGGGAAAGGAGGAATAAAGGTGCAGAAATATTCCAAAATTCCCTCTGACAGCCCAGCCTGGCACAGAGCAGCACTGCCAGGGGAGGAAGTGCTCCAAATCGACAATAAAATTCAGTGTAATCCAAGGAATTGCTCAGAAAATGCTCCAGCAGAGCTCCAGGTGGGGAAAAAAGGAATTTCCAACTCCTCTTCATTCCAAGTCACTGCTGGGAGAGAATAGTCACTGAACAGGAGGAAAGTTGAGAATCATGGGGGAAAACATCCCAAAAGCAGAGACAGTTTGGGGAGAGGTGGTGATGAGGATGAGGAGGAGGAGGAGGAGGAGGAGGAGGAGGAGGAGGATGAGGAAGATGAAGAAGAGATGAGATGAAAAGAAGATGAAGAAGAAGAAGATGAAGAAGAAGAAGATGAAGAAGAAGAAGATGAAGAAGAAGAAGATGAAGAAGAAGAAGATGAAGAAGAAGAAGATGAAGAAGAAGAAGATGAAGAAGAAGAAGATGAAGAAGAAGAAGAGGATGAAGAAGAAGAAGAGGATGAAGAAGAAGAAGAGGATGAAGAAGAAGAAGAGGATGAAGAAGAAGAAGAGGATGAAGAAGAAGAAGAGGATGAAGAAGAAGAAGAAGAAGATGAAGAAGAAGAAGATGAAGAAGAAGATGAAGAAGAAGATGAAGAAGATTGAAGAAGAGGTGAAGAAAATTAAGAAGATATATGAAGAAGATGTGAAGAAGATAAGATATGAAGAAGATATGAAGATATATGAAGAAGATATATGAAGAAGATATATGAAGAAGATATATGAAGAAGATATATGAAGAAGATATATGAAGAAGATATATGAAGAAGATATATGAAGAAGATATATGAAGAAGATATATGAAGAGATATGAAGAAGATAATGAAGAAGAAGATAATGAAGAAAATTAAGAAGATATATGAAGAAGATGTGAAGAAGATAAGATATGAAGAAGATATGAAGATATATGAAGAAGATATATGAAGAAGATATATGAAGAAGATATATGAAGAAGATATATGAAGAAGATATATGAAGAAGATATATGAAGAAGATATATGAAGAAGATATATGAAGAAGATATATGAAGAAGATGAGGATGGAATGTCAGTGCCTTCAGCAGCAAGCCCAGCCTGGAGGAGAGGTCTCCTTGATGTTGATATAATCCCCACTGCCAGCAGAGGAGCAACTTCCATCTCCTGTGGAGGAGGAGATCATCTTCTCAATCAGAACCCTGAAAAAAAAATAAAAATAAACATTCCTGAGTTGGATTTGTGGGTTTTTTGGTGGTTTTTTTTTTAACCAGCAGCACTGGGCAGTGCAGAAAAGGAATGAAAAGTAAAAAGCACTGGGCAGTGCAGAAAGGGAATTAAAAACAAAAAGCAGAGCTCAGAAGGACATAAAACTCTAGAAAATTATTAAAATTATTATTAAATCAGGTTTAGTGATTTATTAAAAATATTAAAAATTATTCAATTATTTTTTAATTTAATCATTAAAAAGCAGGTTTAGGAATGTGGACACCTTCCATCATCCCAGGGTGCTCCAAGCTCTGTCCAGCCTGGCCTTGGCCACCTCCAGGGACATCTCTGGGCTTGGAATGACCTCCTGGCCACAGCAGCAGGATCTGCTCCTACCTCATGGCCTCGTTGATGTTCTTGTTCTCCTTGACAGACGTTTCCACCCATCCTGCAAATCCATTCTCCTTGCTGAAGCGATCCACTTCCTCCCTGCTCACTGCCCAGGGGGACAGGTCACACTGCAAAGCAGCAATCAGCACAAAATCCCTGATTATTTTGGGGTTGGGGGGATTTTAAACCCACCCAGTGGCACCCCCTGTCCTGCAGGGACAATTCCCACCATCCCAGAGGGATCCAATCCTGTCCAGCCTGGCCTTGGACATTGCAGGGATGGAGCAGCCAGGGTTTTGTGGGATTATCTGTGCCAGGGTATCAGCATCCTGACAGGGAATAATTCCTTCCCAAAATCCCAGCTGTGGCAGTGGGAAGTGATTCCCTGTGGCCCTAAATCCACTTGGTGCTCCTCAGGCTCTGCTGACGCTGGGGAGAGCAGAAATACTGAGAAACACACAGAAATGCAGACAGAAAACACACAAAAACACAGAGAAACACAGAGAAACACGTAAAAACACACAGAAACACAGAGCAACACACAAAACACACAGAAATACAAACAGAAAACATGCAGAAACACACAAAAACACACAAAAACACACACAGGAACACACACAAAATCACACAAACCAAGCCACAGGAACACACACAAAAAACCCACCCAGAAACACACACGAAACCACACAAGAAATCACACAAACACACAGAAAACCCACACAGAAACACAAAAGCCACACACAAAAATCACACATGAAATCACACACAAAAAAATCACGTGAAAAAATCATACACAAAAATCACACCAAAAAATCATACATAAAAAAATACACATGAAAAATCACACATGAAACCCACCCAGAAACACAGAGAAACACACAAAACACACACAAAATCATGCAAACACACAAAACACACACAAAATCATGCAAAACCCACCCAGAAACATAAAAACAGAACCACACAAACCACACACAAAATCACACACAAATTCATACAAGCACACACAAAACCCACTGAGAAACACACAAAACACACACAAAATCACACAAACACACAAAACCCACCCAGAAACACAGAGAAACACACAAACCACATGCAAAATCACACACAAAATCATGCAAACCCACAGAAACACACACAAAATCATGCAAAACCCACCCAGAAACATAAAAACAGAACCACACTAACCACACACAAAATCACACACGAAAAAATCACACATAAAATCATACAAACACACACAAAACCCACCGAGAAACACAGAGAAACACATAAAACACACATGAAATCACACACACAAAATCATCCACAGAAACACACAAACACAGAGAAACACACAAACCACACACAAAATCACACAAAACCCACCCAGAAACATACAAACCACACACAAAATCGCACAAACACGCAAACCACACGCCAAATCACACACAAAATCACACAAACACACACAAAACCCACCAAGAAACACACCAAGCACACACAGAATTCCACACAAAACACACACAAAATCACACAAACACACAAAACCCACCCAGAAACACACAAACCACACACAAAATCATACAAACACACACAAAACCCACCCAGAAACACAGAGAAACACACAAAACACACACAAAATCACACACAGAACACACAAACACAGAGAAATGCACAAACTACACACAAAATCACACACAAAATCATACAAAACCCACCCAGAAACACACAAAACACACACAGAATTACACCCAAAACACACACCAAATCACACAAAAACACCCAAAAACCCATCCAGAACCCAGGCAGAGCTCCTCACCTTGTTGGCCAGCAGCAGGCAGGGCACAGGACTCCCATCTGGCAGCACCAATTTGCTGTCCAGGTCCTGCTTCCACTTCTGGCTGTTGCTGAAGGTGCTGCTGTTGGTGACATCAAACATGATGACACAGGCAGAGGCTTCCCTGTAGTACAGCCGAGTCATGGATGTGAACCTTTCCTGCCCTGGGAGGCCAAAAACAGAATAAATCACCACCCAGAGGGGCTGGGTTTGGGGTTGTTCATGCAAACAGTGTGTTTGTACATTGATTTTTCAGCTGGTGTTGATGATTTGTGGAGATTCAGGCACTGAGCTCTGCTCTGGGAAGGTCTGAGGTGACAGAATCAGGGGATGCCAGATGGGTTTGGGTTAAAAGGGACCTGGAAAATCACCTGTGTCACCCCCTGGGATGGCCAGGGACACCTTTCCCTGTCCCAGGGTGCTCCAAGCCCTGTCCAGCCTGCCCTGGGACACTCCCAGGGATGGGAAACCACAATATTCCCATCATTCCCAATGTCACTCATTGTCCCCTCAATCCCCCTGGGTGTCCCTGGGCACAAGGAGGGCATAGTGCCAGCCTGGCCCCTCTGCTCCCCACTCCTCAAACTCCTCCTTGGGGCCAAAACCAAAACCATTTACTTGCTGCAAGCCTTGCTCTGCCAACTTCTTCCTGCTGCCTTTTTCAGCATCCCAGAGGAAGCCACAGCCCTGGTTTGCTCCCCTCCCCACATCCAGAGGTGGCATTTTGAAAATGCTGCTGCCCAGAGCTCTGCTGGCTCCAGGGGGATTTGGGGAATTCATTTCCCTGCCTCCTCACTGCACTCCAGCTCGTGGAATTCTGTCCCTCAGAGTGTGTCTGGTGGCAGGAATTTGGATTTGAACACGAGATTTGGGGCTGAGCAGTCTCAGATCTCAGCCTGTGCCACACTCCCTCTGCTCTGGCTCTGGAGCAGGGAATTCCTCTGGAGCAGGGATTGCTGTGTGCATTCCTGGCAGGTGGACTTTTAATTAAATATTTAAATTACTCCAGCAGGCTGGAGGCAAAGCAGAGCAGCCCTGCCCCTGGAACCCCCAGGCTGCTGGGATTTATTTCTGGAGCAGAAAGAAGAGGAAGAAAAAGGAAGTTGCCAAGAAAGGGGGAAGGGAAGGGGAAAGCAGAGGAAGAGGAAGGGGGGAAGGAAGGCAAAAAAGGGCAAAACATGGAGAAAATATTCAAAAACCTTTCCAATACCTGCAATGTCCCAGAGCTGCAGCCGAACCGTCTCTGAGTCTGACCACTGAACCACCTTCAGAGCAAAATCCACTGCAGAATCCCAAAAAAAAATAAAGACAGGAAACCATTCAGGCCATTCTGCAGC